>NC_056749.1:521761876-521841876 GCF_019279795.1 Protopterus annectens | reverse complement strand
AGAATCGCTCTCTCTTTACAGGCCCCAAACAAGACTCCAAACTAACCACTATGGAGTTCTTTACCTTTGCTCCTAGTAGCTGACACACACACACCTCGATATTTGATTTTCATACAGAAACCTGGGGAACGCTGGCAGAGATTTTCCAGCTGTGCCTCATCTGCCCAGACTATAAAGTTAATACACTGCCACCAATGCTAATGGTATAGTTTGAAAAATGCAACAAGGCTTTCAGGAGCAGCCACAGTGTCACTAAAACAAACAAAAATGCTCTTAAGATGTTATATGTATTTTGTAAAAGACCAGCCACAATGAAAGTATAGAAATATTTAATAATAAATAATAAAATAGATAACATGAGAATACTGAATATCTAGTTACAATAAACACCAGAGTTTCACACACGAGCTATAAAAAATAACACAGTTGGATAGATTCACACAAATGCAGAAAAACAATACTTAATTAATCTAAGTATATTTTCATATTCCCTAGTCAAGTTACTTACTACAGCAAGGCAAGATTGAGTGTTGAATGGCGTACTACAGCAAGGCAAGATGAGGTGTGTAATTGTGTGAGATATCTGTGAGAGATCTTTCCTGGCAGGTTCTAGAAAGCAAAGTGTTAATGTGGGAGTTCTGTCATATCTTTAAGTAATATCTAAAAGAATCATTTTAGTATTGGTTATAGAATGACATCACATCTAGTTACCTGACTTTACTAAGATCTGTTGCAGCATCCAAAAGCTGTAAAATAATTTCAAAAACGTCTACCCTTCTAGGGTAGCAATTAGTTCACCCTAGAGGACAATACAGTAAAATTCCTAGTCCTGGTTTTCCCAGATATTTTTGTCTCTGGCTGCAATCATACCTGTAAGATAAAATCATTATGGCCTAAACCAACCCATTTAATTTTCAACCTATTTTTCAAAATTAGCTGGACTGAGATTAACCTCTTCCCTTCCAGAATTCTCTGTTAAAATATATGCATTTAATCAACTATAATAATACTGTTTGACATACACATATGTCTCTATTCTGTCTAGTAGGGCCCACTGTTGATGCATTTTTAACACAAGCAACTTTACAAATACATTGTTAACACAAGCAGCTGTGCAAATCAGTGAGATAGTCAAATGACATAAAATTCTTTACAAAACTCAGATAGGTATGCTGGCATGTGTTACACATACATTGCCCTTCTCTCCCTGACACAGATGGAACTACCTCATTTCATCACAGTCATATTATGTCATATTGGCCACACCCTCATGCCCCACTTTGGCCCACTTAAAAGGTAGCAACCCTAAGGCTTACACACTAGGAAAAGGTTTTTTGATACTTTCATGGGTTAACAGAAAGAAAGAAATAATCTGATGTTTAAAGATTACTGGAGGTGCCGCAAGACTTATGATGCTATAGTTAAATTACATGCCTTAGTGTTGGTTTGTTCACAGTGACTAGCAGAAAGGCACCAAGTTTTGACTCTGTGTAGGAACAGGCTGTGGCTTTCACTTTGAATAGTAATAAAGACCTGGTACAGCATTGTCTTCAAATGGTCAAACTGATTAAGGCCCATATTATGGAAAGTAGCTCTTATTTATACCTAATGGGTATTGGATCCCAAGAAAAGATCAGATAAATGGGGTTCAGTGTTGTAACTGATGAGGTTTATCAGACCAAATCTCCTATTGTGTTGCATGAATTTTGGAACTACATTGGGGGTTTATGGGTGCAAAATTTTAACACGATAGCCAGCAGAGTATTCGCATCTGAAGCCCTAATACTGTGTGTGCATGAAAAACTTTTAGTGATCTTGTGATAACTTTATTGTCAAAATTTGAGACAATTTCATCATTATAAGTGATTGCAGTGATGTTTTTTATTTCTCTTTTGATAAGCCTGAGGAAGGGCTGAAGTTACTGTTTCATATACCTGGAGCATATCTTTCAATTGTCAAGATTTTCACAGAATGTAAACATTTTTGTCTAATAATTTTAGTTTGTTCCTCATAAAATTTATATATTTTGTGGGGCAAATCATTGAGGAGTGAAGTTGGAAATAGTGACAGACATTTGAGTTTCTGATGACTTATCCTTCAGAAAATACATGTATACACAAATCTTGGTATTATGTAAACTGTCTAAGAGTATAAGAACAATATTTAAAATCTTTTCCTGATTTTGGGCCTTTACCCATTACATTTGTCTTGGTCCAGATTTCTTGAACTAACAGGTAGAGTTAATGTTTGGACTCAGATCAAGTGGATGATATTACTGTTTTGGGAATAGAGTAAGAATGTGATGACATTATTATTTTTATTATTATTATTACAAAAGTGTATATGATTCACCAGAGAGAATTAATAGAGTCTATAATCCCACCACGTGCTGCTAGCATAGTTATTGTTACTATAGTCATGAATATAGTTCTTTGTTGCAGTATTTAAGATATCATTGCTACACTGTTATCTTTTCCTAACAATTGTTAAGGAGAACATTATCTCACAATGCTACATTGTGCATTTTCTTTAAATGTGCTGAGATGTAACAAAAAAGGTGACCTGTTAAAAATTGTTGTGCAGTAATTCATAATGGCATCATAAAAATGAAAATTAGCAACAGCAGGTCCCCGTGAATATAGATTATGCCAAGTTGAACTAATCCATTCAGAAAATGTAAGTAAATAAAAGTGTTAGCTTATCAATTGTTCTCTTCCAATTTTAAATACACAAGCATCTCCAGCATTCAGTAATGCCTTTCAGATAGAATATTTAGAGGAATCAGCTTGCAAAAATTTATACAGGGTGATTTGTATCTAGGTGAAAAGAATATCTTAAATGCAGTTTTTGTGACATAAATTATCAAATTGAGCATCTCATGAATGTTTTGCATTGATCCAATATACTTTGACACTGCAGTAATACAAGTATTTTTCACCCTTGCACAATGTTTCCTTTTTCTTGTAGATGTGTTAACATGTATCTAGCATCCATGTGTGCATGTATGTATGTGTATACATGTATGTGTCTGTATATATATATATATATATATATATATATATATATATATATATATGGGATCCATACAGATGCTTGACTGCATCTTTCACCGAATCCCAATTTGGTGAACATACTTGTGTAAAAGTGCTTTTCACCAAAGCAGCATTTTCGCATAAGTATGCTTGTTGTTCCAGTTGTACTATGGTGCAGTAAGGGAAAATTCCCTTTTCCCCAATGCAGTGTGACCTCGGTGTGAGAATATTAAAGTAGGGGGTGGGGGGGAGTGCAGCCCCCCACATCGGGGTGTGAGGGCTGCTTGCCCCCCTGCATTTTTTACCATACTTTAACAAAAGTGCTTTTTCGATGAAAGCGCTTTCGTTAAAGTGTGTTTGCTGGTAATGGATTTGGGCTTTTGATCTTTCGATCAAAAGTCCTAGATCCATATATATATATATATATATATATATATATATATATATATATATATATATAGACAGACATGGTTATTGGGTCGAATGTGGTGAACATCGACCTGTGTATGGTCAACCCACTTTAGTCAACACTATCAACACAGTTGTGCGATAAAGGATGATATCCAGGGAAGTGGAATATGCCCTTTCTCTGAGGCTGGTGTGATCTTTGAGTTAATATGTTCAATTAGGAGGGGTTGTGGAGGAGGGGGGTGCATGAGAACTTGCTCTGCTGCAAAAGACACTGTTTTAATATTTCATGTTCTGGGGAGTAACCTCAGCACCTGTAAGGTACAGATAGGTTTTTTTACATTCTCTTTGCTACATTTTGGATTGATGTTAAACATATCAGCATAATGTTCATTCAGTGAATCTCACTACATCCATATAAATATATATATAAGCAGATGTGGGGGGCAAATCCCCCACTTGAGTTGTTGCTTTCACTGGATCTTCCTGATGAATTCAACTTATAATGTTTTTGTTGCTGTTTTGGGTTATCTCCTCTTTGGAGAGATTCTAATGAATGGGTAGGGAGACTTTGTTTCCGAGTATGGGAAGAGATTGTGAGGGTCGAAAAATGTGACTATATGCAAGTAGTAAGGGAGAGGTAAGGGTATATTTAGCTTCTTGGTTGGGACAGTGAGGGGATTAATAAGAATTAAGTGTGGTATTAAGGCTGACAACTATAAGGGAAAATTGCTTTAAGATTAGTAGTGAAGGATTTGTAGAATTGCAGTGTATTCACAATGGGATTCAGTAATCAGTGTCATGGCTTGAGAGCTAACATTGTGTCCATGCCTTAAAAGAACTTTGATGCTTCTTTGTAAATGTATTTTAAAGTAAAAATTATATTTGTTGTAACTGTTAAACTATTTTATGGTTTCATATAGGACTGAATGACTGGACAGTTTTTATTGAGAATATGCCGTTGTTGGTATAATGACAGTAAGTTTAGTTCACCAACATAAGAGAGGATGCAGTCATGGTCATTGGATTTTCTATGAGAATGGTAACCAGATTTCTTTACTGTTGCAAATAGGATTAGCTCATACAACATTTTACTCCTATTACCTTTCTAAATCTCTCTTTCTGTGTTGACTGCAGAGTTGTAGCCACACAGTACTTCAGCCTCCAGTTCAGTTCTCAGTTGGGATGCTTTGTGTATAGAGTCGGCAATACCTCCTTAAGTCCATGTGAGATATTAATTGGAAATCCAGTTCTTTCCTACAACCAAAAGGCATGTCCTCAGAGAAATGGCAGTTCTACAAGCTGTCTGTAGGTGTGAATGCCATCATACTTTATAAAAGTCCATGATTTTCCAGAACATCATTGATTGTGCTTCATATTTTTGACCTGTCCCTCATAAAATGTTTGATTTCCTGGAAAATCTCCAATGACTGCAATAGGTCAGTAATGTAATATATTAGAATTCCGTGTTTCTCATATTTCAGAAAATGCATATTTATATAAAACTAGCTTATCTTTTAACCTTTTGAATAAACTAGTGGAATACATAAAAAATGTTCCCAATTTTTGAACCTTGACCTCCCCAATTACTTTTTCACTTTGTTCAGAATTCTTGAGCAGAGAATTTTAGAGGTGTGTGTGTGTGTGTGCGTGCACGCGTGCACAAGTACTCATCCATGCATGTGCAGCCACTGGTACATTTTGTACTTGCACACACAGACACCATGCAGTCGGCTGGGGTTTTATTCAGAATTAGCTCTTCTGTCTTGTGTCTTCCAAACATTAGGATGTATTTCACATCCCCATAGTCATGATCTGGAAAAGGCAGGTAATGGAGGAGCAGGTATGATACCAGTGTCTTGGTACAGCAAAAAACTGGAAAACCACTACTGCTAGGAAAAAATCTGTAATTTTACTCATAAAGGCTAAGGACTCTATAAAAGTAAGATTTAAAGAAATAGTTTTCCTCAAAACTGATTTAACAATATTGGTGAGATTGAGGAATTTCCAAATTCTATATTAAGAATCATGTCTCAGACTAGAAAATAATCCATCCATACATTTTTTTTCTAGCTTCTAGTTGTGGCATTGCTTTTTATATAGTATAGATTTGAATGTGCTTCTAAGGCTGTTTTAACTCCCTCCATAGTTCATTAAAAATTGCCATTTTCATGATTTAGAAAAATACTTAAGAAAAATATTTATAGTTCAACATAATCCTTCTTTCATGTTCTTTAAGAAAATGAATTTATAGCATGACTCCTTACATGTACAAAAACTGGCTTGCCTGTCATTGAAATCAGCTCCAAATATTGAAATATCTGATCTACTTTACATTGAAAAAGAAAAGCCACAATACGTCATTGTCATATAGACTATAGAAATAAACTGTTCATGTCTTTTCAGCATGGAGGCATTTAGTCTGTTAAATTAGTATAAGTGAACTTCTGAATATTACTTAATGTAACCATGTTCAACATTTATTGTAATACTGAACTAGGATTAAAGAACCTAGTGGATTTTAATAATTGCTATTTTTCATACTTTATGTAAACAGCTATGAAGCCATTTCTGAAAATCGGATTTAAAGCTACCATTTCTGAAACAAATGCATAATATTTTGAAATAGAAAATCATTAAATGTAAATTTTATTTGACAGTGAAACATAGAAACATATTAATAAATATTTAATTCTTATTTAAAATGTCATATTTTCAGGCAGAGGTCAGTGACATCATGCAGATACTATCCTGCATAAGTTATTTGTTTTACACTATTGACATAAAGAGAAGGTTGAGCGTTTAGAGATAAACAATTCTGAAAGTAAGTTTTAAATACCATCATCTATCCTTGTTTTTATCCAGAACAGAAAAAGAATAAATCACAGGGACTAGAAGGTCTTAAACTGTTTGTGAGTCATTCTAAGTATTCTTAACAGTGTGTTACCATAGAAACAATGTAACAGTTTAACAGTCCTAGATGATAGGTTAGAACACATCAAATGCAGGCAAATTTATATGTTTATCAAATTGATCATGGCTGCAGTAACCTTAACTATGTGGGGTTATATCCTGCCAAGAATATAACAACTAGTCAGCTACCAAAGGTTCAGGCCACTTTCAACATTCTCAAACTGTCAGTCATCTTGAGCTGAACTTACTAACAGTTAAATATGTGTGCCAAGCCCTGCAGATCTTTATAGTCACCGAAGAGTACACTGCTCTGAGGCATTCGCGGATCAGTGGCCAGCTTATGCTGTTCCTTTCTTGGGCAGATATGTTCCCTCTGAGGAAAAAAATCTTGCATTTAATAATTTTGCTTATTATTTATACTTTCCTCTTCAGGAAAATTATTTTAAAGTTAGGATTCTCTGTTTTAATGGACTGTCATGAGACTGTAATGTACTTTTAAACAGAAGTGCTCTTTTTTTCCTGTCAGTTTAAAAGTCATTTAAAGTAACTGAAAATCAACTTTTTCTGTCGAGCAAATTGGTTTAGTTTACTTTGTGTGACTGGCATAGTATTTTAAGTATTTTACTGTGTTTTTCTGAGAATAAAGTGACCTTTTAAAATCTTTTATTTTTACTGGCATTTTCTGTTTATTTTCCCTGGGAAAGAAGCATAGGTTTTGGCTTGATCATAAAATTGTCAGTCCTATAGCCTCTGCTTCTTCTAGTCACAGAATGAAAATGTTAAGCAAACAGCTTAAAGAATTAGTGATAGGATATAACAGCCTGCCAGCTTTCAAAGCTTTTCCACATGCCCAAACTGTCAAGCAACTCGAATTGAGCTAATTAAATGGCAGGCTTGGGCATGAAACCCTTCAGACCTTTCCTGCTAGAAGAGAGAGAGGAAGGCTGAGCCCTGAATGGACATTGCTAGGAATAACAAAAAATAAATGTCCGCACCAAAAAAGAAGGGGAATGGAGGGGAAGTAACAATTACTGCAGCAATGATCATTCAAACATACACTATTATGGTACATCCAGCCAGTGGCGGCTGGTGACTTCAAATCAAAGGGGGGCTGCAGGAGACAGCTGAATGGGTGGGGTCAATGAGAATGGGTGTGACCAACTAGAAAGGGGAGGTGTTATGCTGAAAACCACAAAACCGTTAATTAAATACACTGCCCTGGGTGCCAAACCATCATTATGGGAGTCCAATCAAGATAAAATGAAGTGTAGAAGAAAAAAAAATATTTCAATCCATTGGCTGCATGACAGCTTACTTAATATCTAGATGGAAACAAAAAGGATGTGAGGCATGAAAAAATAAATTACTTTTTAAATACATTACTGGAATGCCAGTCAAAATCAAGTATAAGAAAAACAAGCAGCACTTAACTCAAATCACTTCTCCTTGCACTTTCTAATAATAATTTATATTCAGCTTCATTAAAGTACCAAGTAACATGCTGAAAGTAGCAATCTCTGTGATACCCCCACTTGTAAAAATGTTTCTTATCCAAAAAAGACCTGCTGCCTGACAACTATCTACTTGTTTCATGGGGAAACATGATCAAAGTAAAAAATGAAAAGCAAACAAGAAACAAACTCAACATATATTGCTTAAAGGATTACTGCACAGGATATGGACCACGCATGATAGATTGGCATTCTATTTAGTTTGCAGGTAAAGCCTGTAATGAGCTTAACATAATCTAATCCTGGCCTTTATTACAAATACTGTCATATGCATTTCAATACCCAAGGCTTATACATTATCTAGTTATGTAAGTATTCTCTGCATTGCAACAACAGAAAGGCTTTCAGTGTTGGCAATGCTGCTTATTAAAACTTACTTGCATCTTACAATATCAGACAAGCTTACCTGATGGTCATTAAAGCACTACTACTTAAACACAGAGCAAAAGGCACTTTCTGAATAATAATAAGCATATATCAACAGAATAAAAATGACAGAAACCAGAACATTCTGCAAAATCAATGACAGATGAAAAGCCACTATAGTACTTGTGTTTACCTTGGATGGGGGGAATAGTCTGCACATTTACACTGCATAACTGCTCCTTGCCTTGCTTGTACACATCCAGAGTCACTACATGGGGGAGTGGGGTGCAACAAGTTTGTCACAATTTGAAATGTCTCTGGCTGACTGCGATGGCCCTGACACATTTGTCATACCTCTCAACCTCAGAGCAAGAAATCTGGACAAAGCCATACATAGAAGTGGGACAAAGGCCCAAAAATAAGGAAAATTTTTAAATATTGCTCTTATAAACTTAGAAAGATAATAGAATAGTAGGTCTTGCATTAGTATGAATTTTCTGAAAGGTACGAAATCTGACACTCAAATATCTTTCATTATTTTCTAACTTCAGTCTTTAATGATTTGCCACTAATTTGCCAAAAAAACACACTTTTATGAAAAATGGACCAGATTGTGATGCGAAAATATAAAATAGCCACACAATACAGCTGGGAATCTGTCAAAGAAGGGACACTTTCAATATTAGTACTGCTAACTTGAGCAGCTGACAAAATAAAAGTAATCTATAACTGATTATTACAGTTATTTATTAATTGTAAACCCTCCATGTTTTCTTCCAAAACTGCCATTTTGCAGAGGGATTATTAGGGGAAGAGCAACATTTTGAGACAAAATCGGGGAGAGTTGAGAGGTTTGGATATGCCTAATTCTATAAAGCAATTTTATTTGCACGTACCTCTCAACCTGTTAATGCAGGAAATCTGGACAAGGCCAAATATATTGGGGGAACATACAAACACTACTAAAAACTGGTCTTGTATAAACATAAGACTGTTGATAGAATAACAGGTCTTGCTTTAGCATGCATTTTTCTGAAGGTTATGACGTAAAACTCAATGTCTGTCATTTAGTGACTTCATTCCTAAATGATTTGCCAGAAAACCACACATTTTATGAGGAAAAAACAAAAAATAAGAAGCAAATATCTATTCATTCCGCAGAAAATATGGACAGTTAGGAGGTATAGTTCAACCAGGGCTGTCTGAGTTTGCTGCCCTTCCCCTCTCAAAATCAAGGTCGATTGGAGCCTCCCCCCTGCAACCATTCCAGTGTCCCATTTCTTGGTTATTTTGCCCCATTTACCATAAGCACTAATGTGCATACTGCTTCACTTCTGCAATGATTTGGATTTCATTTGAAAGTTTTATTTTGCATTTTTACAGCACAAACCCCAATAGATATCTGCTAAACAAAGCAATGCAGTCTCACAATGAAAACAGACTTAGCATTAAAACTTCTCTGCCCTTGAAACTCACATGCATTGAAACAGCATTGAAACCCACATTCAAAGAAAATACATTTTGCCACTGGCAGATAAAGATGAACTTTGGGCTGTTTTCAAATCATAGGCCCCTTTTGGGCTGTTTTCAAATCATAGGCCCCTTGAGCACGAAACATACGCATGCTCTTTGATACACCTTCCCGGTTGTATTAAATTGTATTCCTTGTACAATACAGTACAGTTGTTAGAGGGCATTTTAAATTTATTGTTTTGAAAATTAGTAAACAATGAAACAAAATGCATGCACCATTGACAAAACTACCCATTTCAGAACATTTCCATCATAAAAGTCTTGTCAACCTTCTACAGTTCACCAGTATCAGTAAATATGCACAATCTCAGAAGTGTAAAAGACATCTAAATAATTCCACATTAAAGAAATCTGTAACAATGAAGAGGATGCTGCTAGCAAACAACTTTATATGTCATTGTTTATTCATCTACAAATAAAGTGCCTGTTGCTCTTGAGGAATAAATTGCCTATGTTGCATGCATTAAAAAAATGATAAGCTAGTAATATCGCAATAGGGACTGTATGGCAAACTGATAGGTTCATAGTTACTACTCTAGGTATCTTTGCCAAAAAGGATTGCAGCATCCACCCACTTTACAACACAGTACAGTATCAGCAATGCATCTATCTACTGTGGGAGTAGAACCCACAACCTTCTGCATCAAAAGCAAGTACACTACCTGTTGTGCTATTAACAATGCAAGCAGACTCAGAATAAGCAGCATTAAAGTTTTGTCCCCCCTGCAGCTCTCAGCTCCTTGTAAAATCTATTCGACACACAGTTGTATCTCTGAACTTTGCAGCACAAGAAATCTGGAAAAAGCCAAAATTTATTGGGGGGGGGGGGCAAAAGCCCAAAAACCAGGGACACATTTTAAACATTGCTTGTACAATGTTGGAAAGTTGCTAGAATAAAATGCTGTGTTACCAACATACATTTCACTGCCACGTCTTTAACCCAGGGGACCCTGTGCAAAACAGTCAGAGAAACATACCACTATGCCAAATCAGCTGTTTTGTGAAAGAGAGGAAGACAAACTTAAAAGGCTACCATTTAGTGAATTCAATTCTCATCATAGCTGTCAACCTCTTGGCACAAAACACCTGAACAAAGCCAATAATGGGGAAATACAGCCCCCAAACATATTCAGTGAATTCAGTTCTCACCATAGCTCTCAACCTCTTAGAAAAAACATGTGGACAAAGCCAGTAATGGGGGGGGGGGATACAGCCCCCAAACATTCAATGAATTCAGTTCTCACCATAGATAGCTCTCAACCTTAGCACAAAATACCTGGACAAAGCCAATAATGGGGGGAATACAGTCCCCAAAATAGGGACACATTTCTAATATCCATGTTATAAACTTAGACATCTGCTAGAATAAACAGTTTTGTGTTACCATGTACTTTCTGAAGAATATGAAGTCTGAAATTCAAATGCCTGTTATTTTTAAACATTTAACCAGGAAAGTAGTCTGACTTGGAACAAAAGACAATTTTCAGCAGAGCAGGGAGAAACTCCAGACACATCTTTGTAAGATGGGAGGACATGCAGACTCCACACAGAAGGCACCCCACCCAAGAATCAAACCAGAGAACCTGTAGCTGTCAGGCAGCAATGCTACCAGTGCACCACTGCACTAGAGACTTTGCAAGGAAAAATGTAGATACAGAAACCACAGATTTTATGAGGAACAGAACAAATATGAGGCAAAAATTTGCAATTTTTTTTAGAAATGGTGGTGGATATGGAATTCAGGTACTTGCCACCTGCATCCAAGGTACAGGGTTCAGGCCTGAATATCTCTACCCGCCACCATTTGTTGTCTCTAGCCACCAGTATATAGCAACTGGGGCATTTCTCATATACACACACACACACACACACACACACACACACACACACACACACCTTTGTCCATAGCCTTCACCTACCCATTTCATGAACAGAACATGTACAAAGCCTTCACCTACTTGTTTCACGAATCCATGTGTACAAAGCCCATCCAGCCAGCAACCATTTGTCCAGCAGTATACTCCACTCATGAAGCCCATGCAGCAAAATCCCCATGAGAGCTCTCAACTCACCTCTCATTGGCCCTGCTTGCAGGGGAAGCAGTCCAGAGCTCCTCTGTTCTATGCGGTCATCACCACACAGATTTCTGGTTATCTCACAGCACAGATTGCTGAGTACCTCTTTGTCTGCATTCAGACTGCTGACAAAGGCAGTCTGAGTTCGCCAATGTGTCCGTGCATGTGCAAAGGAGTCGGGACTCATGATTTTTTGTTTCACAGATTATTTTCTTTTGTTTTTTGTAGGTGGGATGACTGCAGTCCGGCAGTCCGATAGCACGAGCTGCCCCTGCATCCAGTGATGTTTTACAAGGGTCTATATTATAAAAATGAAAGTTGAAAATCACAAATGATCTAAATGTCAAAAATACAGGACCTCGAACTTGCTATTGTGGGGGGGCTATGCTACCCTACACCCCCTGCTAAATATATATATATATATATATATATATATATATATATATATATATATATATATATATATATATACCAACTCTGAGATCGCATTATAGTGATGAAAGGGCAAATATTCCAATCTTTATTGCACTTCAATCTCATAAAAAGCACTATGAGGTCCGGAATTTTCAAAATTTAGAGCATTTGCGATTTTCAACTTTCGTTTATATAATATAGACCCCCGTTGTACAACAGCAGTCCTTGGTTGTTTTTTGCAGGAATGGATATGGCCAGCGTGACTGACATGCCTAGTTATGATGTACTATACAAATGATGCATGATTGACATACCATGCAGATTTGTTGGTGATATCAAGAATATTCATTGTCTAATTGTAGTTTACCCTTTTGCTCAAAGTAGTGAGATCTCAGGCTTGGTATATTTAAGTAGTGGGGGGGTACAGGGGGGCTTCCTCCTGTAAAAAGTGAGGAAAAAAGTAATTTTACCATGAATAAGACCATTATAAGACCATGTGCTGGGTCTTGGGCGGGGTTTGGCTGGACCTTGGTACTTTGCGGGGGGGGGTACAGTTGTAAAACAATGCTGCATATTCAACTTACACAACTATACAACATTCTTCATAAAGATCACTGCTGCTGTAGCCTTAGTTATGTAGTTGGATTACCACAGCTAACTATATTTGGGAGGATGAAGGAGAAGGCTCCGGCAGCCCCTGGAGAATGGTCCTAGCAAAACCTAATTTAGATCTAGAGAAGGAATCAAGCTTATAAATACTTTATAAAAATATGTACAGAGGATCAAGTAGCAGCTTCTGGAATACTTTTACAATCCAACCCTTTCCAGAAAGTCATAGAGGAAGCCAAGACCCTGTACAGTGGGCCTTCATCTTGCCTGGAATAGATTTGTCATAGTCATAAAAGGTAATAACCTTCGACAACTATTTGGAAAAAGCCCATTTTTTTTCACAGGTTGCCCTTCTTACCTTCACAAGAAATGAATAATTGATCCGAAGATCTGAAAGATTTAGTTCTGCAAAAAACAACCTGAGTTGGCTGTGGATATCTAAGGTATGGATTATCCTTTCTTCCTCATTTTAGGCTTAGGAAAGAAAACAGGGAGATGAATACATTTGCTGAAAGTAAACTCTGATACCACTTTAGGCATTAAAGAATATTTAATTCTCAAGAAATCCTGTCCTTATGGAAAATGAGGTAGAGTTGACCTCCATAAGAACTTGCAGCACAGATACCATTCATACACAGGTCAGAGCAATCAATGAAATTGTTTTCCATGGGCAGACATGATGAAATAGCCAATAAATGAACCTTGAAAGAGGAATAATAAAGGCAGTAGGAGAGTAACTAATACAAGTACTGTAAACCCAAAGAACAACTTGTCCTGAATGGCTGCAGGTTATGTTCTTTTCAACAACTAGAAAACCTTTGCCATTTGCTAATATAGGATGTTCTAGTAGCAGGATTTCTATTAGTACCTGCTGCACATCCTCAGAAAGCAGTTGACTAAAAGGAATTATGATCTTATCATCCAGACAGACAAATGAAGATGATTGATGTCAGGGTGTATCAAACACCCCTGCTCTTCTGTGACTAGATCCATTCTGTGATGACTAACTAAAACTGATTTTAGTCAACCGCCTACTTTTACTTTTAAGAATTGCTTTAACAACAAAAGATTTTAGAAAATCAAAAAAGTCCACAATTACACAGTTTCCATGAACTACCAAATGTTGTTGTTACCGTCAGTACATTGATGCCAGCGTGGAAGTTTTTTTAATTTAATTTAATTAACAACAGTGCCACGTATGGCCAATTTAACTGTACATTAGTCTGCGTGTTTTATTTGGCATGGTGTGGGTCATGTACCACTTTTTACATTGGCAAAACCAGCAATGCACTAAACAAAATAATATATCAGGATGTTTACAACACTGAAAAAAAAGACAAGAGCATACTAGCGAGGGCTGAGCCTAGATGGCCAATTGAAAGTAGCACTTTTTAGAGCGCCACAAAATTAGACTAAAAACAGAAAAATATCTAATTTCATCTTACAAAAACAACTTAATTCTATTAAGAAACCTCTGAAGTAACTGTACAGCAATTTTGGATGTATTTCATTGAGATTTTCCTGTCAAAATATCCTGGAGAATAATTCTACATTGTGGAAATGAGAAATTCAAAGAACTCTCACTCAGAAACTATTCTGAAGATGGAAATACAACTGATGTCATCTACTCTATATGAGTTATCCCTAAAAATGGATGGATTCAAAGATAATCTAGAAAATCTTAAAGAAAGCTGTCAAAAACAAATTGATGTTCTAAGAGAAATATTACAACAGCAACAAACTAAAATTACTGACATTGAAGCATCATTAAATGACATAGAAGGGGGACTCAAGGAGTAGAAAATCAAAGTGAAATTTTATTGCAGCAGAACAACTGGCATATTAATAAGGTAGATGATTTGGAGAACAGAGAAAGGCGGACAAACATAAGGATTTTTGGTTTACCAGAAAGAACTGGGGTGAGCATATTATTTTGTTCTTAAGTTCTTGGTTACCTGAAATTTTAGACTTCAAAGAAGGTTTATCCTGTGGCGTAGAGAGAGCACATAGAGCTATAGGAATACCAACATCTTCGTCACCTTCTGCACCACTAAGGTCTATAGTAGTAAAATTTTTATCTCATCTAGATAAAGAACTAGTTCTCAAATCAGCATGGAGAAAAAGTCCACTGAAATATAAACAATATCAAATCAAATTTGACAATGCCTATTTAACTAGAGTACTAGAATTGAGGAAAAAAACATGGTCACTTGTGAAACTTCTTAAACAGAACAAAATAAATGCTCAACGTGTATACCCTGCAAAAATAAGAATTTTTCACTCAAATGAAATGAGAATCTTCAATAACATAGAGGAAGCATCCACTTTTATAAAGAACAACAATATAATAACAATTCCAGAAGAAATGGACTGGTCTGCAACTTCACTAAAAGATCTCAGGGAAAAATGTCTGGATTGATGTAAAGAAGAAAAAAGGACTGAAACTAAAAACACAGTACCTATAAATACTCTCAAAGAATCTACTAAGATCTAAGACTCTAAGAGGAAACAAAAAAAAAGTATGTACAATTATATTTTTTTCTAATTTATTATCACAATGTGTTTATCTTATTTTCTGGTTTCCTTTCTGAATTAAGTTTATATAAAACCAGATTATTGCTGGGTCTATATCATTTCATTGAAGCTTAATTCATTGACACATATTAACTGAAAGCTCACTTCACTGAAAACCCAATTCACTGAAAGCTCACTTCACTGAAAACCCATTTCACTGAAACTCATTTCGTTGAAAGGTGTATATATATATATATATATATATATATATATATATATAGCCTTTTCCCCACTGTTGTGCAATCCTGGAGTTAGTATATAAAGTAAGGGGGGTGGGGGGCACAGCCCCCCACATATTGTAAATATCTACATATTGTATATATAGATGGATACTTACAAGTGTAATGAATAAATTCTTCCAGAAGGCAACATATAACCATTTTTTGTGGGGAGATTTGCCCCCCACCCCACCCCACCCCAAATGTGGGGGTCTGTGCCCCCCTTACTTTATATACTAACTCCAGGATTGCACAATAGTAGGGAATAGGCCATATATACCTTTCAACAAAATGAGTTTCAGTGAAATGGGTTTTCAGTGAAGTGAGCTTTCAGTGAATTGGGTTTTCAGTGAAGTGAGCTTTCAGTGAATATCTGTCAGTGAATTAAGCATCAATGAAATGAGTTTTCATTGAAATGATATAGACTTATTATTACCCAAGTGTTATTTATAAATATGGGTAAATGAAACATCTAATTAATGTAAAATGTCTTTTACTTACTTTATTTAATAAGAGGGAAGAGATGAAAGAGGGAAAGTTAAGCTTATAAATGTGCATTGTATATTAGTGTATCCACTAAATAACTAGCACAATGTTATGTAAAGGGACTATGCATGCTATATAAAATGACTATCTGTCTTAAAGCACTGTTATGTGGGCATTTAAGGATTAAGAGAGGGCATCTAGTGAAATAGTTTTGTTTTGTCCTTGTTATAAAGGTGTGATTGATGGAGAGCAATCGTAGATGCTCAGTAGCTGGTAAAAGCATTAATAAGTGCCATTAAACAGGTTACATTTCAAATGTGCAATGCTCTGAGAAGCTCCTCATTGACAACAAACACTTCCAGGTAATGTGCAAGCTTCTCAGAGCATTGAGGCATATTGCGGATGCTCAAATAAGTTGTCCATAAGATGTAACAGTGAGGCATAAGTCCTAGCTAGACATCATATATAAGTGAATTAAAAAAAAGGGGAAAGGTCAAATAGCAAATAAAACAAACTGACCATATAAAATGTTTAAAACCTTGTGATGTTCATACAGGAATTCCTCATGTCATATTCTATTCATTGTAAAAAAATAAATAGGAGGGAAGACATATGTGGAGATATAAACTAAGTTAGTTGCTCTGTCAGCTAGATGAATAAGAGATAATACACATGTTTGAAAGACAAAGTAATGGATAGGGATAACGATATAGCATTTACACTCACACAGACTTCCTCATTGTCTTAAAGAGACATGCAGTCTCTGAGTCATATTAGAACGGGAGCACGCTAATTAAAGAAGAAGTGTGGTAATAGCATATTAAGAATTGCAGTAATATAAATCAGAGTCACATTATCCAGATGTGTTGGTGTAAGTAGATGGCAAAATAACAAAGTGAATATCTATTTAGTCAACAAACTAACTTGTCATCCATTACTTGTCTCCACTAGACAAGAGACAATAACAATAAACATAAACATAAATCACTAACTTTAAGTAGTATTACCAAGATATGAGATGAGAGTCAAAGGAATGAGACTAAGGACTAGAATGGCCACTTTTCTTCATGTAACAGAAGAGACTTCAAGAAAAGTCTACCATAAAGACAGCAGTATTAAAAAGTAAAGGGGAGTGAGAGAAAGGAAAAAAGAGAAGGGAAAAGGAAAAATAAAAAGATAAAAAAGGGGGAAAATACAATACTTGTCTGTCTGTGTATATATATATATATATATATATATATATATATATATATAGACACGATATGGACAAACATCATGACAGTCATGACAAAAGATATAATGATGTGAATACAGAAGAAGACATGGGAGAAAGAGAAATTACAAAGACATAAAGGAAAAAAGAAAGGAGAGAGAAGAAAGGAAAATATCATAGTTATTTAAACAGAGCTCTGGGAACACATTTATCTAATAAATAAATAAGAATAGCTTCTTATATTTATTAAAGAACAAACAACATTCCAAAAGACATAAAAAAATAAAATTAATAGCACTAACAGACATCAGCATAGAATTATTCTCTCTGTACCAATCATAATATAGATCATAGTAAGCACAAACCTTTTGACCACCTATTTTTTATAAAATACAATATGTTCATATTTAGTAGGTTAACCTTAAAGTGATGTAAGAAATAAGCAAATCTTTTAGAGTCTGGTATAAGTGGAATATTGCATGTAGGATGGCACTGTATTCTAAAATACAAAATCATGTTTTAACTTAAAAAATGTAACTTACATAAATGTTATTCACTTAGTCATCTACACTGTAATATGTTTATTGAAGTTTTGACATTCTACATTGACATATAGGAAGCTACTCTATACATAAAAGCTCTTTATTAATATATGAAGTGAAGTTATAACAATGATACAGGTATGTTGAATTTTTGAAATGTTTTATTAATTTGTATTTAAGAAATGTTTTGAAGGTCTGCTTAATATTTATCTTTTTTCCAAAGAATCTTTTGATTTATACCCATATTATATTTGATTATTTTATAAGGCAAGTTAATAACTTTATGATAAAAAAATTTATTTAAGCTAATTATAATTCATTTATAAATAGACTATAGTTTGTATCTCTTATATAAACTCAAATGATCTCCAGTAAATTATGGAGCTCAAAGGGAACTCTTGTTGTTAAGGTAAGAGGGACAATCCGTTAGATCATTTTTTATTTATCACATCGGGAATGTATATCATTCCATGTATAGTTGGGGAACTCTTGAAATGTTGTATTATTTTTTCACATATAGTTATTATGTTAAACCTTTGTCTTTTTTGTAGGCTTGCACTGGAATTTATATTGCATCAGTTAGCAATAGAAACCAATCTGATTAAAAAAATTAGAAATGACAAGAAAATTGAACAATTAAAATGTCAGGGAAGAGTACTGAGTATGGTTTACCTCACAAGTAACTCTAAAACAAGTAAAGTTAAGTAAAAGCATATGGATTTAACAATACTTTCTTTAAATGTAAATGGCTTGAACAATCCAAAGAAAAGATCAAATTTATTAAGATACCTAAAATTAAATAAAGCACAGGTGGTATTTCTCCAAGAATCACATTTTAAAACTAATGACAGATATGGAATCCAAATGAATATTTAATGCTAGCACATTCCTCATATAAAACAAAAACTAGAGAAGTAATAATCTTGTGGAAAAAATATTACTAATCCTCAAATCATCTATAAATATGAAGACAAACAGGGTATTTTAGTACTTATATTAGAATTTAGTAATATGATTTGGACATTAGTAAACTTATACTAGTTTCCTGGAGTTGGACTTTGTTAGTAGAAAATAGGCAACTTGATAATACGTGGAGATTTTAACTGCATCTTAGATAACTCAGAGACTACTAATAAAATAAATGTATGCCTTAAGCCTATAGCAAAATTACTAATAAAATGGAGTAAAAGTCATAACCTAATTGACTCATTCAAATTTAAAGCAGATAATTTATTATTTTCCCACCAAGATCATAGATTTAACACACAAACCAGAATAGATAAAAGTTATGTATCTGCAGAACTAAATATAAAAATAATCAAATTTTTAATAATCCCCTGTCCTTTGTCAGATCATAATTCTCTTATTCTCAAATTTCAAATAGATTTTAAAAAAATTAACATATATAACTTATATTACAAAATTAAAAGACTTTAAACCATGGCTAATGTCAGAATTACAATTTTTCCTAGAAACCAACTATACTGAAGAGATAAATATAGTTATGATATGGGATACTTTGAAAGCCTATCTATATGGTAACATCCTTGCATGGTTCAAAAACAAATCAAAAAAATTCTTCTATTTATAAAAAAAATGACTGAAGAGTTAAATAAAACATATAATGAAATCCTAAACCATAAAACGAACATAGCATTAGAAAAACTAAAATTAAACACATATTCTACATCTCCAAGTTATATGCATAACTTAGCGATCAGAATTAAAAGACAACCTAGATTAAATAACATCACTAATATCATTCATGAAGGGAAAAAATAAAAAGGTATCAGATATAAGTGAAATACTCAAGGCCTTTAAACATCACTATGCTGATATTATGGAACTAGCAAAACTAATTAACTTTTCAAATTTAGAACCAAACTTTCCTATAGTTAAGAAAATTCCAGAAAATTTAAAGGTAGAAATTCAAAAACAAATTACACACAAGTCATAGATAGTATAAAGGAAAACTAAATGCAACAAAGTGCCAGGAATGGATGGTATTATATAAGAATTATAAAAAATGTTTCCAACCTCCATAACCTCGGTATTTCATAAAACTCTTCTAGAAATCCAGACACAAAACATAATACCCCCTTCATGGAGATATTCACTAATTGCATCCATTATAAAAGAAAATAAAGATCCTACACAATGTAAATCTTATAGACCAGTATCTTTACTCAACAATGACTATAAAATGTTTATGTCCATCTTAGTTAATAGAATTAAGAAGTCATTGATCTATATAATAAATGAGGAGCAAACAGATTTCATATATAATACATGCACCTATGCTAATATTCAAAGAGTATTTACCCTTATAGACATATTAAATAGAGATAATTAGGAAGCTCTAATAATAGCATTGTATATAGAAAAAGCCTTTGATTCACTAAATTGGGAATATTTATTTAAAGTGTTAGCATGTTATGATTTTCCACAACCCTTTATCTCATTAATAAAAATATATATACAAAAACAATATAGCATATGTAAAATTAGGACCTTTTACTTCTGAACCTATAGTTCTAACAAAGGGAACAAAATAGGGCTGTCTCATGTCCCCCATCTTATTTACACTAACTATTAAATTATTTGCCTCTTCTATTCATGCCAACATAAAATAAAAGGTATTGATATATATGGACAGTATAACTCTAAAATTGTTATTTGTAGATGACATACTTCTTACATTATCCAACTCAAAAGAATCTATATAAGAACTAGATGAATAAGTAGAAAACTTTTACCTAACTTTAGGACTTCATTTTAACAAAACAAAGTCCAACTTCTTAATATTAAACAAAAAAAGAGACTGTCTAGTAGAAGAGAATCATATAATAGGCACGCAAGTTTCCACTCTAAATTATTTAGACATTATCTTATACAAAAATATAGAAGAAACACTTGACATAAACTATAAAAATATTTTAAATAACATGAAAAAATATATAGCAAATTGGAACAAAACATATTTAACATTTGAAGATAGATTACAAATAAAAAATGATTTTATTACCAAAAATTCTATATATAGCACAAGCCATTCCTAAGATACCAGAAAAACATATTCTAAAAGAAATAAATTCACTGTTATTAAAATTTCTCTAGTACCCTAATAAAAATAGACTAGCTCTCATATATCATATTAGACCATGGGATAGAGGAGGAATCAATTTTCCAAACATAGAGAACTATATAATAGCTTCTATATTTAGAATAATTATAAATTGGATAGACCCAAAATATTCTTCTAATTGGAAAAATTTTCATACTACTATTTACTCAAATGAAAATTACATAATAAAAAAATCATATGTTAGATAACCAAATTAATAAACCATGGCATATGATATGCATAGAAATTCAATATAATATATTAAAATCTACTAAACTAAATTTTACAAACTACATTTTCAACACATTTAGAAAACGTGTTATGGCCTACACCAATATAAAGACTTGGATAGAACTAATTCCTTTCATTTCTACTAAAAAAATGTCCTTAATAAGATGCATAAGAATGTTTTTAACACATGGGAATCAAAAAAAAAATTGTTGGCAGCAATGCATCAACAATCAAAGAATAGTAGATAGTCAATAAATAGATATGAAATTCCATCTTCAGACTGGTTGGTTCTTCAAAGTGTTCTGGTATATTCACAAGATCTATGCAGAATAATACATAATTATTTTAAAATCAGACCTACATTTGTAAAATATTTAGATGATATATAAGATAGTAATGACTGGAAGAACATAACTTCAAAATTATATAAATTACTAATGAGTTATAAAAGTAAAACCCAACAAAATTATTGGGATTTTATCACCAAAGGACATTCAATAAATGTATCCATGGAAAGTAAAACAAAACTGTTGTATTCTATGAAATTAACATCTAATGCACAATACTGAAGGTTATTCACATGGAAATTTCTGCATAGTTCATTGTATACACCCAATAAACTAGTCAAATTTGATTCTTTTAACAATGTTATCTGTTGGAGATGTCTTCAAACTACAAAGCATACTGGATACACATATTTTTTGAATGCATTAAAGTCAAAAAAATATTGGGAAAACACTGGTAATTTCCTATAAGCCATATTTACAAATATGTTCACTTTAACTAAATCTTTAATTATGTTAAATATTAATGAACAAACTGAAATGAATAAAAAGATTTATGCTTATTATGGACTATTCTAGCGGTTGCTAGGAAATGCATCACTAGAAAATGGAAATCCACCCCTGAACCTTATTTTGAAGAATTTCTGAAGTTACTGAATGAAACAGCAATGATGGAAATTAAAGTCTAGGAACTAAGGATCACTCCTAAAACTTGGACTAACAACCCCTGGAAGAAGATACACTTTCTCTATTGAGACATTAAAAATGGTTTTGGTACATACCCATGTGGTAGATGTAGACAATGTAGATTTATTATGGGATCATCTTCAATCACCTTTAAGCACAGAAAAAATGTTTTTTGGCTAGGAGCCATTATTCATGTGAGACTTTTAATGTAGTCTACATTGCTGTGTGTAATTCCTGTGGACAATTTTATGTGGGCAAAACTATTAGATTGTTACACAGAAGAATATACAAACACATTCTAGCTATATATAAAAGAGACCCCTCCAATGCTTTAGCTAGACATTCATTGATTTGTGCTGACTTTAAGAAATTTTCTTTTTATGTTCTAGAACAGGTTGATGTCAGTCAATTTAGTGGCAATTTTAAACATGATCTAGAATGTAAAGAAAGTCTATGGCAAATTGTTGATAGCAGATAAACCTCCAGGTTTGAATGAGGTGGTCAACATTACATGTTTCTTCCAGGTAGAAAAGGTGGTAGGGTAAAATTTAGTGAAGTATTCATCATCAACATTTACTATATTGTGTGTTTATTTATTTATTCATATGCTTTGATTTTTTTTACATTCGTGTGTGTGTGTGTGTGTATGTATATATATATATATATATATATATATATATATATATATATAATTATTTATGGAGTGTGGCATTTGTTTTATTTTAATAATATGTATTTCATATTTGTGTCTTTAAATGCTGAATATTTGTAGTCATGTGACCATTTGAATTTAATATTTAAATGGATTTAAGTGATGGGTGTCTATTTCTGATGAAGTCCAGTCGTTATTAAATGTGGATGAAAGCCCTACGTTTTTAGTAGTGTGGATTTTTTGTTGCCTCCACTACCTTCTAGTTTTAAAATTGTAGTTATGTACATGTTAGGTAGATTAAAGGCACTTGTTAACATTATTTGATAGATACTACATGGAAGATAAATCAGTGCAATGGAAACAGATTAAAATAAATGCAATATAGATGGTGTACCATAATTAAGTACATATTAAACTTAAAGCTCATTTTCAGATGTGTATGAAATAAATTTATTCTCCCTCACCTTCCTAGAAGGCGAATAGCTACCAGAATAATAAAAAGAAAATGTTTAATGGTCTCTGTGGAGGAACTGTTTCCTGGTTTTTTTTTTTTTTTTTTTTTTTTATATCTCCCTCTTCAAAATGCAGTTACCAAATGAATTTGTTTTTAGAAATTATGAATGTGTACTATATTTTGAATCATGAGACCATCTCCTTGTAGAAAATGAATCAAAATTAATTTATGCAGCACATTTATAATAATATATTAACATATAGTCAGCACAAACTTTACTAAGACAACTGAAATACTGAAACTTAATGTCATTGTTTCAGATGTAGTTTATACAATAACAAATTAACAGTTGCAGGAATTCATTCTTGCCCCTTCTGTTGGTACCTGTTTGTATTTTCATTTCCTTTCTTGTCATTTCATTCAACTGCAGCACTTAGTTTGGACAAATCTAGTTTGGCCATTAGTGACCCATTAGAAGCATAGTCTGTTGGGCATTGCTGCTGGGATATGGGGCCTACTACTCAATTGTTTGTATGTTAAAGGTGGCTGTTTCATCGGTCACTGCTCAAAAAAAGAAAGTCCTAATCACTTCCACTCCAGTGTACCCCACTGACTTTGTCTGGCTGACATTATGCAACTGCAATGTCTGACTGTTACCAACCATCCATTCTCTTCTCCTTTGTTCATTTTGCACAAATGGTTGGGGTGTCACTTCCACAGTGATAATCGTCACGAGCCAAGGTTTACACCACCAGGTGGATAGCCCTGCCATGATAGTTAATTTGCACCACTCACTCAAACACACACTCACCTCTGGCCAGTTGAGTGTCCAATCCACCTACTGCATGTCCTTAGAATGTGGGAGCAAACCAGAACACCTAGAGGAAACCCACATGACTGCAGTTAGGACATGCAGACTCCACACAGAAGGCACCCCAGCCGAGAATTGAACCAGAAAACTTCTTTCTGTGAGGCAAAAATGCTAATTGCTGCACCACTGTGGCCACCCAAATAGATTATATTATCATCATTATAAAAATAACTGTTTTACAAAAACAGTATCTGAACCATTAGACTACTTTCTATGGATGTTTGTTGGTAAAGATGATACTTTGGAAAAAGTTTGCTTATGAGAGATTTTGACCTTATATTAAGCATAAACTGTATCTAAAAATAAAAAAAAAAAAATCAACTATCAGGAATTGAATAAAATTCATCACAGATAAAATGGGATAAAAAATACCACACATATACAAAAATTCAAATAAAATATATTAATGTGCAATTTTTGCAAGATGTACTAAAACACTGATAGAAGCATTGAACATCCTTTTATAGAGTGCATATGAAATGCACCAGTTCAGCACATGTTCAACAAATATTATCTGTAGAGTCTAAACCTATGTTAGATAATACATCTCAAGAATTTGCTGCTTTTGTTCAAGAAAGGCTTCAGGCTTAGCACTTTATTTCAACCTTCGTTGATTCTCATATGACTGTGAAATGCTTCTGGCAAATTAGGAGAATAAAATGTAGTAAATAAGAAAATTGTGATGACTAGTGCCATGTATGGGATTTTAATTCCACTCTACCAAGCAAGTAATGAGGAATGGTACATATACTGTAAATCCCCCTGACCACTGGTAGTCATGTCTGACAACCCTAACCTAACATTGCTCCAAACACCAGGTCTACAAGTTGTGGTACTAAATACCCTATTCCTAACAGTACTGCTGTGCAGACAAATTATACCTGCAGGTTACAGGTTTTAGTTTTGCACATTTGGTTTAACTGATCAGAAAAGATTGTTTTTTTTTCCCTTTTTTCATGAATTTGCTTATTTTACGCACACACACACACACACACACACACACACACACACACACACACACACACACACACACACACACACACACACACACACACACACACCACTCTGGCTCAATACCATTTGCTCTAATTGGCAAGTGTCCTAACTTTCACTTATCTGATATTTGTTAATTACCTAGCCCTCCCGGCACTTGACCTATTGAAATGTATAGCCCTAGCAGAATCCTAACCCTAAAACTCACATCCTTCTCTTAACTCTAAGAATAGCACTCCTCTGCCTAATCATAAAGTCCTCAAACACTCCATAAATCTGAACACCACTCTCTACTCTCTAAACTTAAAGGCCACCCTCCATAAACCTAGCCTTTCTGATAACTGCTTGTAGCCACAGTCCTCTTTTGCATTCCATCCTTATGGCTCACAGACTTACCTTGCTCAAACTTGCTACTGTGCTCAGGTGTGGTAAGGAGGCTCCATTCTGTCTTCACAGCTGTCACACCTTGTCCGAAAATGTAGTGGAATTCAAACAGAATTGGTATATTTAAGTTAGCAAGTGTGTGTGTGTGTGTGTGTGTGTGTGTGTGTGTGTGTGTGTGTGTGTTTGTTTGTTTGTTTGTTTTCAACAGGCAGGCTAGAAGATGCCCATGTCTGTGACTGTGAGTTAGCTGTATTACAGTACCTAGGACTCAGGATATTGTGATATACCCTAGATATGTGTGTGTATATATATTATATATACATAATTATATAAATATATACACACACACACATGGATATGTGACAGTACTGAAACACACATTCCCCAAAGTCAGTTCTACTGAAAATAGCTAACTGACACACAGACTCACTGAAAACAAACATTAAAATATCTGTTTTTCCATGGAGGTAAGCCTCCTATTCCCCCTAACACACACACACACACACACACACACACACACACCTTAAATATACCAGTTCTGGGAGAGGACAATACTGGAGAAAGGGGTTAAGTTACATAGTGCTGTGAGAACGCTTGATTTACTCCCCTTTATTTTTGATTAACCTTTTGTTGCCCCAGTATAGTTTCTGTAACAAGTTCCATTGCTTTTTCTACAAGTGTTTATTTCATGAAAACATTCTCTGATTTGAGACTCAAGTTCTGCCACACAGTATCACCTATTCCAATTCTCTTAGAACAATGATGGCTAGAATCATCATTTCCAATTAAGATTATAATTTGCCATATTTCAACACTAAAGTGAAAACATGTATTTGCTCTGCCTTCCACAGACATTTTCTTGTATAGCACTCCCATTCTACTGTACCAGACATAATTATCTGACATGGTCATCTTTGGTTAACTTATATTGCTGTGTCTCAACAGAGCTTTACTTTATTTCAGTGACAGCAATACAGCTATTCATAGGAAGTTACTAGACTAATGGTCCTAGGGCCCTTACTAGCCTAGCTATATTTTACCATTATTACCACGATCAGCACCTATTGCCCCTGTCCAAGAAGGGCACTGCTAGAATTCCCAGGGTGAATTTACCATTACCCATCCAATCATCCAGATTGTGTTTGAAGAGAGTCAATGATATGCTCTGTTTGACATGGTGGGAGTCTGTTCCAAAGGTGTGGTAACATTTGGGAGAAAAATCTGTCCCTCCAGCAGGTTCTGTTAATGTCACATACTAGGTTAAAGCCTTTGGAGCGAGTAACCCATGTACCATTTGACTTCTGGATATGCAGCATTTCCAGCATATTACTTTGCATTTCAGCATTATGTTGTATATTACTTTTTTGTCTGTCATTTTCAGTGCAGCCTGCTTTCAGCCAGTTTAATAAGCTTGCAATAATAACTCATACTTATGATATGCAGCTGCTTTTCTCATGCTTTATTTTTAAATCCAGAACTCCTTTCTTGCCCCGCACAACAACTTCCTCTTCTCCGGTCCAGAGCCAGATCGTGGTCAAGTGGGGCCATTAGCAAGGTAATGGATTATGGCTGCCCCCCTCCCACAGCAGCCCCCCCCCAACAGCACCCCCAGCCATTCCAGTGTCCCATTATTTGACTATTTCTCTCCAGTTACCATAATCGCTGTTTAAACCAATCAACATTCATGCTATTTTCTTCTACAATTATTAGAGATATTCGAAACTTTTAACTTCAACTTTTGTAGCACAAACATTCCATGTAAATGCACAGAAACTCAATATTCCTTGAAAATGCATAGAAAATCAATATTCTGTGAAAATACACAGAAGCTCTACGATGTTTGAAGTGCACTGAATCTCAACAGTTTTGCAGTTGGTGTAGAGGATTCCATCTCTATGGTTCTGTACAGGGTTTGAGCCAGATCATCATTACTCTGCTATTTCATGAATGGTCCTCCACATTTGTCTGGGATGGCAACAGACTCCATGCTTGTTTAAATCACAAGCTCTCCATTTCAGTTAAAATGTCATGAGGTGTACTAAAGATGCACATACAGATGCTGTTAAGACAGCCTTTTGGAAGAAATATAAAGTCCTTTCTTAAAGAGGAAATGTAAGTTTTGTGGCAGCCCCCTGGCTACTGGGACCCCCAAGCTAGTGGGCTCAAGTTGACTGCCTAGGTCACCTAGTTCTGGATACAGCTGTGTGTGTAATGCCCCAGTTAGGGATGGCTGGCTGGTTAACTTATTCTAACATGGGTTCTACTCCCACACCATGTTCATGGAGTGCTGATATTGCAGTGCCTCCTTTTGGCGGGGGGGGGGGGAGCTGCATTTCTGAGTGTGTCCTCCTTTGGTTGAGATGCCTAGTATCTATGAAACTTTTGCCAGTTTGACAGCCATTCCCAGTTGTAATATCACCAACTTGTAAAAAACATAGTAGGCCACACAAACCCAAATGGCAAAAACATCAGTAGTGGGTTTGGGTACAAAAGCCGACTCACAGTTTATCCAAGAATTTATTCAATAAAACACACGAAAGGTGTAGTCACATAAAAATCCAAAAAGTATAAACAGTATTCCAAGCGCTTTCATCTCTGGTGAATCAGAACTGTTAGTGAGCTCAATTTAAACAGATCCACCCCCAATTAACATTGAACCTATAAAATAAAATCATATAATGAATATTCATAAAGTTCAGAAATATTCAACAATCACAGTACAATTCAACCACAGAACCCATGTCATTATAAAAAACACACTAAAATGTACAGCAAATAACACGCCAATCCCCAAAAATCATGCCCTTGTCAAAATAGTGTAAGTAAAAATGCTATTAATAAACATATACAAATGTACATATAAAATGTAAATGTATATAAATACATGTAAAAAATGTATATCAATTCATTTATTTATTTAATGCTTTTAACTTCAAGAAACAGGGTAAGGATAGAGCATCATTGATACCTGGCCAGTTTATCGCATTACTTTTAATCTGCCATAGTGTCTCTTGTTTCTCCAGTTGTAGGGTCCAGGGGCCACCCCTTGGGCCTATGTCTAAAACATAAATTATCGTAAATTTAAAATCATGCCCCTCATACTCCTTACAGTGTTTAGCGATAGCATTCATCTCTTTGCTTAACCTAATGTCCCTTAAATGCTCATATATCCTACATCTTAATCTCCTTTCCATTTTTCCAATGTAGAAAGTGGGACAAACCATACATAGAGCACAGTATACCACCCTTTCAGTGTGTTACCAACTTAACAGTTTGCTTTTAATTGTAACATTGGCAGTTTATTCTTCAAGGGCAGCATGCACTGAATTTGCACTTGAAACATTGAAATGTAAGGTTGTTTTCCTGCAGCAACCTTTTCATCAGTGGCGGCTGGTGACTTCAAATCAAAGGGGGGCTGCAGGAGACAGCTGAATGGGTGGGGCCAATGGGAAGGGGTGTGGCTAACTAAAAGGGGTAGAGGTATGGTGCAGTGGGATCAATGCTGGACATGCTTACTAATTTACATGAAGTAAATGCTCACGTCACTATGGCACATGCTAAATACTCTACACAGCACACATTGTTACATGTATATACAGGTTGGTTTGAAGACTTACCTCTGCGGTATGCTGCAAACAGTACTTCGTACTCGGTTTCTGCACCTGATGAGAAGCTGTGGTCTGGTCTGGAACACATTAGGTCATACTGGACCCACCCCCCTTTTCATGGAGGCTCAAAAGGGACAGTTTTAAAGTTTCCCAAGCAAACACTATTCACGTGACCCCACCTGGTTTCAAATAAGTGCTTGTAGTCTTCTCTCAGCTGTTCCCATTAGAGGTTGACAAAGCGGACGAGTTTCCAATTTCTTCCTGTCCTCTGCATCTTTCTCTGTCACACCAACCACCTGCATGTCCTCTCTCACCACATCCATAAACCTTATCTTAGGCCTTCCTCTTTTTCTCTTACCAGGCTGTCAACTTCATCCTTATCATACTTTTCCCAATATAACCAGTATCCCTTCCTCAGCACATGTCCAAACCAACCTAATCATCCTGCTGCACTGGCATACAAATACTGTGGATAACTTTCAAGATGATATCACTTAATTGTCCCAACATCATCTAAAATGGACATATATTCCTTGTTATGCCAGCATTACTGTGACTAGCTTAATATTCAGTGCTAACCAGTACAGATGGGGTTAAGCATCAATAAAACAGTTTACAATTATCCTTGATGAAGAAGCTGTTTCTTGCAGAACTGAGAAGGCAATGCAAAAGGAGCAGGCAGAAGATAGTGTACATAAACAACTAGAGAGCCTCACAAAGAGGATCCTAGGCCTTAAACACTTGTCCTATATATGGACAGACAAAAAACTCCAACTATTCTCGGACTCCTATTACCTACTTACAGTATAGTATAGCACGGTCAGCTACACATTGCAGTTTGCCCTTCCTTTCCAATGGACAGTTAAGATTTCAACCTAGCTCTGCCATGTACCCTGTCCATGGTCTGTTTAGCATTTGTATTCCTCTCCAAGACATGAGTAAGCTGCATAGCTGCTATATGGAAATTTATTGCATTTGATTACTGGGAAAATCCGACTGAGCAATAAAACCCCTTTTCAGTGAGGCCTGGGGAGAAAAGATCCAACTAACAAAGATATATATATACATAACATACATTCAGTATACTAATAACAAAATATCTGCGAAGGTAAAAGGAATAAAATAAAATTCACATTGCTATAAATACAATGCACACATATGCTTTTACACTGCAGTCTACAGTACACAGAGTTCCATTCTTTATGTTTGTATGTATACCTTGCCCAGTTACACCTGTGTATTTCAAGCTGCATTAGCCAGCAGAAAACATCTCTCAGGCTTGTGCGCATTTATTTAAGGTTACTTACAATGTGCAGATTTTAGCCTAGGTCAGATTCATTCAACAATATACATCTTGCAGCATACCTCTCAACCTCTGAGCAAGAAATCTGGACAAAACCATGTATAAAAGTGGGACAGAGGACAAAAAAAATAGGGATGATTTTTAAATATTGTTCTTACAAACTTAGAAAGTTGATAGAATAACAGGTTTTGCATTAGCATGAATTTTCTGAATGGTATATGAGTCTGAAACTCCACTGTCTGTCATTACTTTCTAACTTCAGTCTATAATGATTTCCCTTATATCACATTTTGCTTTCCAGTTTCCACCAGTATCCCTCATTGACACTGGCGACAAATACTGACTGAGGTTTCTTTTTGGGGATAAACTCTTGGCTAGGTTTATAAGGGCCCCAGGGGTGTTAGCCTAGTAATTTCCTATGATCCTATTTAACACACACCCAAACTAGAGAAAAAAAACCTTACAAGAGCAACTGATAGCACAGTTAAACAGGCAATATCTCATATCACTTTTCAAAGTGTAGAGGAACTACCCTGGTTTTTGGCGAAGTTTCCTCATATCATGAATGTAATATTGGCTCTCTCCTGCAAATAAACAGTTCCAAATAGGACAAATTGTATTAATGAGAATAAATAAATATGTAAAATTTGCTGTGGTGTATGCAGTTATGTTATGCAGATGTGGTACACCTATGCCAAGACCTTGTGAGGCATTGTGTGTAGAGGGCTCTTGAACTACATCTCTCCAGCAATGTATTGACATTAGTCTTACCATATTTCTGCTTAGTTTCTTGCCATACTACGTGAACATTTCCATATATATATATATATATATATATATATATATATATATATATATATATATATATATATATTATTGTATTTCTATCCATTCTATATAGTCCTTTATTGCATGGTATGTAATTACTTCAGAAGTACGTATACTTAAAATGTGATCTTTGTTTATTATCTTTGTTTTTACTATTTGTTTACTTAAACATTTTTTGGGAGCTTTTCTCCTCGGTCTCTGCTGAAAAAGGGCTTCTAAGAACCCAGACAGACTAACCCAGTTAACAAATGAAAAATAAAAAAAAAATAAAATAAATACATCTAAATGTATGAAAAGAACAAAATAGAATAGGTACAGTAATTACATAGTGACACACTGCAGGACTCATCCATTCTGCCCCAAAAACTGCAATTTGCAGGATTGATGCTTTCTATCCTTTAAATGTAATGCAAAATATGTACACTGTCCTTGAAATGAAAAAAAATCTTTTCACTAACAAAGAGATTATGGATGAAACAGATATCTAACCCTGGATTTAATACCAAATCTTGCTCTTATTAGAACAAATTCCAATTGACTCATGCACTGCGACCAACAGCCTTTGCCCATGATTCATATACCACTGCAGAGCCAAAATAGTTAGACCTCTAGCCCATATCAATAACCTCTACCTCACAACAGACACCATACCCACAATTTGGAAATCTGTACTTTTTTATGTCCGTCCCAAAGGAACCAAAACCAGCACCAGTCAATTCAGACCTTTCTCCATATAGGCAAAATGCTAAAAAAGCTTGTCTATAACTAACTCACTACCTACTTCCCACAAACAGCATGCATTTTCATCAGGGAGGCATACAATCACTTCACTCTGGACCCTGACTGGCAACTTCTTAACCAACATGCATAGAAGCAACACTGTATTCATTGAGTTAGCCTTGGCTTTTGACACATATGGTCACTCTAGTCTCCATAACCACCTAATACTCAGCACATAAAGCATTCACTGACTCAACACTTTCCTCACTAAACAGAGCATTCCAAAAAAGTGTCTCTTCTCTCTCAGTCTACCCCCACACAGCCAGGTGTGCCACAGGGTTAAAATCCTGGCATCTCTACCCTTCTTCAATAAACTACCTTTTTCAACCTAGTCCATCTTTAACTTCTTCAATATGCTGACAACATGGAAATATTTAGATCCAGTCCATGATTATACCAAGAAATACAAACTCACCTCCAAACCGACATCTTAGAAAAAAACAAATGGGCTCAGCACAACCACAGTTCAATGCAAAAAATATCTATGGTCTTTGTTGTGAAAAAAACATTAACTAAATGCCCAATCCCCTCCACATGACAGACCAACCCAACTACCTTATTGAGATAACCACTTTCTTAAATACATAGGCATTTGGCTTGATCCGCCCCTTAACTTCCATATGAAAAATCACATCCAAAATCAACTGTCGCTTTTTCTGGATGATCCAAAAACTCACAGACAATTTCTTTCTCCTCCCATAAGTCAAAATGCAGCCATGAGAAAGGGTGCAGTTACTACAGAAAACAGCAGAGCACATAGAAACTAGAGGGCTGGCTGGCATGGCAGTCAAATTAGGTATAAAATGCTGACTTACCTCAAAAAATAAATGATGAAGAATTTGGTTCATTGACTGTGAATGTCCATTTGTTTCCAACCATCACGAACAAGTACAACAAAAAGGCTTTTTTTAGCTGGCTGACATACTCAGGAATCCAATCCACTACAGAAATGTTTGTTTCCGTTTCCCCGTAGCGAGCAGTAACTGTAACCACTAGTAAGCAGAAGCACCCAAAACTAAAGAAAGTCAGGAGGAATCAGGATTCATTCAAAAATCAAATCTGGTCTGGATTTAGCAAGCAACTTGCAAGCAATGAATACAGCACTCACTCGCAGTCGGCACTAGCAGCACCCGCGTATGGTAGCAAAGTCTGCAAGAAGAAGAGAGTAACACAAAACAGACTAACTAAGTTAGTGTTCTTGTTCTTATGTTCAAAAAAGTACCTGCCCTGCCCTGAACTGCCTGCTAATACTGAGAGCGAGAACCAATCAGTAGTCACCCTGCCATTCACATCATGTACGAGCCTGCAGACGTGGCAGTCCGCCCCCCCTTCCACTTTACTGTGCGGTTCCCGCACAGGCTTCTGGGCATCATGCACTGTTGCAGAACTCTCCATACTCTGGACCGCCTTAACAGCAGTCTGAGACAGTCCAGCAACCATATTTAGAAGAAAAAAAAAAACAAAAATAAAACACGGAACTCGCCAAGCAATGCGCATGCGCAGTTTGAGTTCCGGGACTTGTCGAGTCAATCAGACTCATTTTTTTTATGCAAGTTAGCCAGTTTATTTAATAAAAATATATTTTTGTGCAAGTGTTGTGCTTTTCTTTTTCTTACACTGCTGGGGGGTGGGCTGCAGTCCTGCAGTCCGATGCCACGAGCCGCCGCTGTTTTTCATTAGTTATAGATCTCTTTAATGTGGAATTATTCACTGACTTTTTCTTCTGCAGAGGTTGTGTAGTTTGACTGATATTGGTAGATTGTAATGACAAATGTTTGAGTGGCCTGTGTGGTTGAAATGTTCTGTAAAGGATAATTTTGTCCTTATTGGTTCATAATTTTGTTTCATTGCTTGCTTGAAAGATGTTCAAAACTACACATTTAAAACACACTCTAACAAGCAGTTCTGTATTATACAAGGAATATAATTTAATACAATCAGGATGGTGCAAGCATGGCCCAAAAAATGTGTGCAAGTGGCCTGTGGTTTGAAAACAACCTAAGTACAGACTTAATCTGTCACCTATCCCGACGCATTTTCTTTGACTGTGGGTTTCAAAGCCATTGCAATAAATGTGAGTTTGAAGGCCAGAGAATGTTACTGTTCATGCTAATTCTGATTTCATTGTGAGACTGTATTTATTTTAGAAAATGGTTCTCCGTGTTTGTGCTACAAAAAGTTTGATAACCAGTCAGGAGTCCAATGGCGATTAGGTTAGATGTTTACCATATCTAAACAAGATTTGTTCAAAAGGTGCAATTTATAAGTTCATGTATTATTGATTGCTTTTTAACTTAATCATTTAATTGGTTTGATTATCAAGTTTTTAGCACACTAACATTCAAACATTGCATAATATGTTTTGGTCACAGTTTCAATTGCTGTGTATCATTGTCCCTTTATCTTTAATGGTGGTACTGCTCTTTCTGATTTGACCATTCATTTTATAATCACAGTTCATATTTTTTTGATAGGTCTCATGATCCCCTCTTTACTCCCATTATAGGTAAAGTCATTACTGATGCACCAAACATTTATTTTTTATGTATTTATATATATGTTACTTTACTTACTTTAACCTTCTTGCAAAACTTTACTGTCTTTAGAAACACTTATATTACCTAGTTCTCATTCATACGAATATGTTGTTATACATAACACCATCTCTTTTTGTATCTGTAAAGAATATTCCAAAATAATCTTTGATATCACCACAGCTCCCAGAATAGAGTTTTTGAAGCAAACATGGAATACATTTTATCATACACTAAGGGGCAGCCATAAATTTGAAAAAATCATGGAACAGAGTCAGTCAAAACAATAATTCCTTTAATAATCTGTTATCACAATCCTTTTCAAATATAATGAATGTAGAAGGAGGTGACTGCCTTTAACAGAAAGAATATACATGGCCATAAGTTTATTTGTAAGCTACACTGCCATCAGCAGAATCAAAGCAACCACTTAGACAATCAATGTTTTATTAACAGGCTAAGAAGAAGACAATATATTCATTCTTAAGGCTTTAGCCAAATTATATGCATATTATCCACTATTATTTTAAGTTTCAGTGATGTGGTGTTAGACATATATGGTTCACTTCCTAAAACTAAACAGCAGTATTTTTCTTTGACCTAACTGAAGTGCGACAATTGATTTACCATTAAGGTAAAATAAAGGCATTTAAGAAAATAAAATTTCTCAGCAGACTGAAACACACTTACTACAAGAGACTTTTATTTTTCTTTATGTATTCAACAGTAGTATAAAGAGTGACTGACAGGATGACCGACTTTTTCCATTTTATTTGTATGTTGCAGTTTTGGTGTCATATTGCAAACTTCTGAATCTTTTAGTGTTTAATCATTTTTCTTTTGATTTGTACATTTTATAATAAAAGGCATGCCTCCCTAAAGTCATTAGTGCATTCATACAGACAGACACTGTCCATGGCTAGAGTTGACAATTGCCCAGAAGTGAGTGTGTGTCTGCTTGTGTTTATCTGTATGAGTCTATATAAGAAACATGAAATATCACCATGTGAAACCACCGACGAAAATAATGTCATGCTATAATTTCTGTCCCTTTTTGGCTTCTTGTTGATATATATTTACTTAGCAAACAGGAACGTCCCTCCTAATGTCAGCCTATTCCACCAATCACAGCACTAAACCACAGGTTAATGAGAAACAAAATATTAAAAGATGTGCCAGTTAAGGAAACCAATGTAACATTGCTGTGATCAGTGTAATACACTAATGTTGGGGCGCACATTCCCGGTTGGGAAAGTAAATGTATACAAACTAACAAAAACCCAAAAAGGTTCAGAATTGTTACTCGTACATTATTGTCATTGATGATTTCCCATCATGTTGATTGCCTGAGGTGTATTTTCATTGCTGTAATTCAAACACAGACTGCATTTCTGTGAACTGGTGGAAAGCTGATAGATTCGCTGTGAGCAATGTCGGAATCTATTCCAAACTGATAAGTACACTTTTTGCAACTTAATTTGCACTTTGCTGTATTTATACATTTGCTTATTATTTATAGTGGCGCTGTATTGTTTCTGTCCCTTGTTGTCTCCACTGTGTTTCCCATCCACCCACCGTGTTCTTGTTTTGGTGCTAATCTTGGTGGCTTTGAAACTGCCCACCCCTCTTGTAAATTTGTATTTGGATACTCCTTCTGCACCCATCTCATTTGTTCACTGAGTGCAGTGAGATCATATTTTGATTTCAGGCACTCCTACTGTGTACAAAGAGAGCATTTGGGAAGGACAGCCCCTGTAGCCTCTTAATCCTGCTCTGTTCCCTCCCTCAAAAAAAAAAATATATATATATATATATATATAAATATATATATATATATATATATATATATATATATATATATATATATATATATATATATACACTTCATTCAGCTGTTCTTACTGTAACTGTCTTAGTTGTTGTTCTGCGTGCTGTTATCTGTTCAGTCGCTCTTACTCTGCACTTATTACTGTTTGTTAGTAGCCTTCTAATTTAATGCCTTCTGCACTTGTTTTTTAGTAATTGGTTAATTTAATTGCATTTAATTAAACTGTATTTGCCATAATATTGCTACACATTTGTGCTAGTCTGCACTGCATTTGAATTGTATATACTGCTGTTTAAGCTGCTTTTCTGTTAAAAAAAAAAAAAAAAAAAAAAATTCTAAGCTTGTTTCCTGCCCTTCCTGTAACTTGTCTAGTCCACCAGGACAGTTTGTAAGCTCCTGAGCCTCCCAAGCCTTTCAGTGTTGGAGGGAAGCCTTCTAGTGTATCAGTGGGAGTGGAGAGCAATAGGTAGCCTCTCTACCACAGGAGGAGAGGTTTCTGGCCTTGAAATTATAGTTTTTTGTCCGTTTGGGAAGCTTTTCCATCTCTTTCAACCTTCTGATTTAAAAGATTGTGTTTGCGCTCATTTCCTGCCTGCCGTTTTGGGCAGTTTTCTTCCATCTCTTTCAACTTTCTGGTTTGAAAGCCGTACTTGTGCTTGTTTTCTGCCTTTCCTCTAACTAGCCTAGTCCAGATACAGAGTTGCTGTATCCAGGATTGTTGGTAAGTGTCTGAGCCCCCCAAGCCTTTCTGTGTTGGAGGGATGCCTTCTAGCTTATCAGTGGGAGTAGTAAGCACTATGTAGCCTATCTACCATAAGAGGAGTGGCTCCTGGCCCAGAACTTGTACCTTTTTTCCATCTCTTTCAACTTTCTGGTTTAAAAGCCACATTTATGCTTGTTTCCTGCCTTCCCTGTAACTAGTCTAGTCCAGATACAGACTTGCTGTATCCATGACTGTTGGTAAGCATCTGAGCCCCCTAAGTCTTTCTGTGTTGGAGGGAAGCCTTCTAGCTTATCAGTGGGAGTGGTAAGCACTAAGTAGCCTATCTTCCACGGGAAGAGTGGGTTTTGGCCCATAAATTGTAGTTTATTGGCCGTTTAGGCAGTTTTCCATCTCTTTCAACTTGCTGGCTTAAAAGCCTATGTTTGTGCTTGTTTCCCACCTTTCCTGTAACTAGCCTAGTCCAGATACAGAGTTGCTGTATCCAGGACTTGTTGGTAAGTGTCTGAGCCCCCCAAGCCTTTCTGTGTTGGAGGGAAGCCTTCTAGCTTATCAGTGGGAGTGGTAAGTACTAGGTAGCCTATCTACCACAAGAGGAGTGGTTCTGGCCCAGAAATTGTAGTTTATTGGCCGTTAGGGCAGATTTTCCATCTCTCTCAACTTTCTGGTTTTAAAGCCCATGTTTGTGCTTGATCCCCACCTTTCCCATAACTAGTCTAGTCCAGGTATAGATTTGCTGTATCCAGGAATGTTTGTAAGCTTCTGAGCCCCCAGGCCTTTGTGTTGGAGTGGAGCCTTCTAGCTTATCAGTGGGAGTGGTAAGTACTAGGTAGTGTGTCTACCACAAGAGGAGTGGTCATTGGCCCAGGAATTGTAGTTTATTGATCATTTGGGAAGCTGTCCATCTCTTTCAACTTTCTGGTTTAAAAGACCACATCTGCACTTGTTTCCCATCGTTCTTTTAACTAACCTACTGGAAAGCACTAGAATACCTTAAACTGATACAAGCCTTCTAGCTTAAAAGAGAGTCTTTGGAGAGATTAAGTATCAGTTTTCTGTATTTTCTTGCTGTACTTAACTGTTTTCCTCCTAAACGCTGAATTTCCATCATTTATTGTGATTAAAAAGCTTGTTTGTTTTCACATATTGTACTTATTTGACTGCCTGCCCTTTTAAAAAGTCATTTTTTGTTTAAATAATTTGTTTAACTGTTGTGGGCTGCACACTAAAGTACGATGGCCTTTTCTGATCGCTTGTAGTCATTTAAAACTGTTTTAAGTGTACTTTTTTATTTTTTTTGCCTTATCTTTTCAAAAAAAAAAACAAAGCAAAAAAAAATTCCTTGTTTCTCACTCTTCTAAGCTAGTATAGTCCAGTTTTCAGGCTAGTGCTGAATTCAGGGCTGTGTTACAAGTTTCTGATTTGCCCATACCTTACCTGGATAGAGGGAAGTTTCTCTGTTAACCTGTGAGAGAGGGGAACTTTGAGCAGCCATCTGTCACTGGAGGAGTGGTTCCAGCCCAGAAGTTAGTTGTTTAAAAACTGTGTTTGCACGGTTTTGCGCGCTGGGCAGCGCTGGTTAGCTACGGTTAAATTATTCCTGGCTCAACTAAGTCTCCTCTTCAGTTTTTCCCTTGAAACTAGTCTCTCAACCTAAGCACTCAAAAAGCATCCTACAGTCAAGCACTTGCTCAGACCTAATAGCAAGCACTAATATACCCTGACACTTGATTGCCCAGCAGGGCATGGCTTTTTATCCACCCCTTACCAACCAAGTGACTAAGCAGCTCACCCTATTATTCAGGCATGACCAAAGGGCAACTTCAGGTGTACTCTCCAGTCCAGCTAGTGAACCTGGGTATCCTGAGGCAATGTTACAACTGCCTCATGTACACAGACAACCCTCTCCTCCTACCACAAAACACTAACATATGTGAGAGATGCAATTATACAGCCAAACTGTCTCTTCACCCAAGACTGGAACAGACAGTCATGAGGAGAAGGTTAACACTTGCACCACACCTCCAGGTGCACATAGACCTACTAAACCAGCACTGGCAAAAAATACACATAAATACACTAAATCATACTTGGAAGCTCTAAATAAAAATCTGCAAAAGCATCCGAGAGCTCCAAAGCAGACACCCAAAAAACCTGCACCTCCCGTCACAAACCAGACAACACATAAAACACAAAATCCATATGCAGCACAATCACAGCCCTTAAGGCGAAATAACATACCTAACACACAAGTAATAGGTGACTCTATAGTCAGGCACACTGACGTCCCACTCACTAGGCTGGACAAGGTGAAGGTTACTGTTAGCTATCTGTCGGGAGCCAGAATCCGCCACATAACACAAGCACTCAGGTCACTCCAGAACAAGTACAAATATGACTCTGTCATTGTTCATGTTGGTGTGAATGACCTGAGACATACCTCCCTGGACTACATGAAAAGGGACATGGAAGAGCTTTCTGATCATGTAGCCCAGGCGGGTATGACCTTGACCCTGAGTGGCATCCTGCCCTCGCCAAGAATGATACCTCAGTATAAAGAAAAAATTATCAATTTCAAGAAATGGCTAAGCTTCTGGTGTCATTCAAAGGGGATCCAGTGTCTATCAGCCTGGGATGACATGCTCGACAAGCTGTGTTGCTTCCAAGTAACAGCTTGCACCTGTTACCCCTAGGCTTTCGAATACTGGCCAAGGCTCTTGCTGCCTCCATAGTGCCTTTTTTAGGCAAGGCTCAAATGTTAAACCCACCTCCATAAACAGCACAGATAAAAAATGAGGGTTATGCTACTCAACACTAGGAGTTTAAATCTCAAAATGCATGCGCTCGAAGCACTCTTCAGTATGGAGAACATCGACATCTGTGCAGTAACTGAAACCTGGTTTAAGGCTCCAGAGAGCACTCCAGCACTACTGGGCTACAACTCAAACCACACATTTCAGCCAGAGAACACAGACCAAAACACAAAAGGAGGGGGTGTATCCATATTCATCAAGGATACCTACACCTCCAGGTTAGTGGTGCAGCATGATACCTCTGAGATCATCCATGTGCAGCTAACATCAGGCAAATCTGCACTGCAAATTGTGACCTGCTACAGATCACCCTCCATGACCCAGGACCACCACTCTGCCTTTCTGGAGACACTGGAAAACATGAAAGGCCTACCGAACACTCTGATATTGGGTGATTTCAATTACCCTACCATTAACTGGGAAAACTACTTGAGTACAAACTCCCAGGCTTAGCGCTTCCTGGAATTTTTCAGCTCAAATGCCCAGGATCAGCTGGTAAACTCCCCTACCAGAGGTGAAATCATATTGGACCTGGTCATCACCAACATGGGCAACAGGCTTTCTGCACTGGAGGTCAACAATGGGACCAGACGGTGTCCTGGGCTGCGTCCTTCATGAACTCCAAGAAGAGCTAAACCCAAACATAAAACTACTGTTCAATCTCAGCCTTACTACAGGATATGTACCCAAAGAGTGGCGTACAGCAACAGTGGTCCCTCTCCACAAAGGTGGTGCCTCAATGGATCATGGAAACTATCGCCCCATAAGCCTGACTAGCTTGGTCTGCAAAGCTATGGAAAGGATCATCATGGACATCATAAATAAAGATATTGGGGACCTACAGACACTGGATCCGACCCAGTTCGGCTTTGTTAAGGGCAGATCCTGCCTCTTAAACCTGGTTGATTTCTTTGAAACAGTCACCAAGGCCATTGATGAGGGGAAGGTGGTCCACACAGCCTGCCTGGACCTCGCAAAAGCCTTCGATATAATACCCCACTCGGGCATTATAGATAAGCTCACCAGCTTAAATATAAACCCCTATGTCACTAGATGGGTTGCAAACTGGCTCAAGGACAGAACCCACATGGTTAGAATTGCTGGAGCCATGTCAGACTCCAAAACAGTTACAAGTGGCGTCCCACAAGGCTCAGTCCCGGGACCTCTCTTGTTCGGTATATATTTCTCGGAGGTACAGGCCAACATGGAAGGACTGTGGCTGACCAAGTTCGCAGATGACTGCAAACTGGGCACCATAATCGACTCTCCAGCCGACACAAGCATCCTCCAAAAGGGCCTCATAGAAACAGACAACTGGTGCCAGAGCCATGGCCTCAAGCTAAATGCCAAAAGTGTATCGTCACCCCTTTGGCAAAAACAAAGTGCCCACAAATTACCACATAGGTGGTAATCCATTAAGTACAGAAGAAGTAATTAGGGACCTGGGGATCCAAGTTGATAGCAGTCTCTCATTTGACAACCACGTGGCCAAAGTGGTTAGAAAAACATTTTATATAGCCCACCTAATCATGAAGGGAGTCACATCTAGACCAGGGGAGGTCATCGTGCCTCTTTACTCATCCCTCATCAGGCCCATAATTGAGTACAATGCCCCTTTTGGGATGTACCTTACCAGACACCTGCAGCAACTGGAAAGACCCCAAAAGTACCTCACAAGAGGATCAAAGGGCTCAAACAGATGCTATATGCTGCCCGGTTAAAGAAACTCCAGCTCTACTCAGTGGCATACCGCCTGTTCAGGGGTGATCTGTGCCTGACGTATAAAGCCACGTCCAACCCGGAATTAATGGACATGCTGCACCTCAGAAAATCCAAATCCCATCGAGCTACGCACTCGAGAGACTTGAATCTCATCACTGAAATAAATAGGACATGCTGGAGGGACCGATTCATAACCCAGACGCTCCCTTCACTCTGGAATAAAATCCCAGTCCAGGTTAGGCAGAGTCCCTCATTGACTCTCTTCAAGAGTATTCTTGATGAGTGGATGGGAGATCGTAGGTTTAACCCGGATATCACTTCTGTGTCACTGTTAGACAGAGGCACAGTATACTAACCTCGAAAAAGGGCATAGCAAAATTAATTTAAAATGGGTGGTGAAAGCCAAACACATTCTGGCTAGGCTTATAAATGCCCTAGGGCAGATAGCCTAGTATGAACCTATGAACCTGTCACTAGTTAGATCAGACCATAAACTAATCACTCTGGATGTCCACACCCCACCACCACCCCCAACCAGGGAAACCACAGTGAAACACTTTTCTAAAGCAAACTTCACCTTACTTAAGACAGAGGTGGTAAGTTTCACAGCCCCCACACTAAAGGATAATGCTGCCCAAGATGCAGAATCCTTTACAAATGCACTCTATGAGCACCTACAAGGATGCATGGATTGTGCCATCCCTAACAAAACCAAGACTCACTCCCCTAAGAGAAGAAAACCAGTCTGGAGGACCCCTGCCATAAACAGACTATACAATAGAAGGAGGAAACTAGTTCAGGAAAAAAAGCAAATCCCAAGAAGGAAAGACATCCCTAATCAGTAGCAATAAGAAACTAAGGTCCCTCATAAAATCATCCAAGGCTAACTTCGAAAGAAAAATAGCCAAGGATTCGAAAAATAACCACAAAGCCTTCTTTAGCTATGTCAAGAATCTAAGTGGCAACTCACAGATATGCTCTGAACTAGTGCAAAATAGCACAAAATATAATGAACCTACTGATATTGCCAACATCCTGGAAGATAGATTCAGTGCAAACTTCACCCCCTCTCACTTACAAAGGGGCCCACAACAATACCGGAAAAGTGTAGTATCCCAGAAATCACAGATGCACAGGTGAAAACAGCCCTTTCAAAAGCCAAAAATACAGCATCAATGGGGCCAGATGGTGTCCCAGGATGCGTCTTGCACAAACTAAAGAATGAACTAACCCCCCACCTAAACACTCTGTTCAACCTCAGCCTCTCCACAGGCTACATGCCCATAGAATGGCGCACAGCAATGGTTATTCCACTCCATAAATGAAGGGCCGCCCCATAAGCCTGACTAGCCTGGTCTGCAAGGCTGTGGAGTGCATCATCATGGAACTCATTAACAAAGACATTGGGAACCTCCAAACACTTGGCCTGACCCAGTTTGGCTTTGTTAAGAGCAGATCATGCCTACTAAACCTGGTTGACTTCTTTGAGACAGTCACCAAGGCCATAGATGAGGGAAAGGTGGTTCACACAGCCTACCTTAACCTCGCCAAGGTGTTTGACACCATTCCTTACTCTGGTATTATAGAAAAACTCACCAGCCTGAACATAAACCCCTATGCCACAAGATGGGTTGCCAACTGGCTTACAAACAGAACTCACGCGGTAAGAATAGCAGGCTCCAGGTCCGACTCTGAACCAGTCACAAGTGGTGTCCCACAAGGCTCACTCCTGGGACACCTACTGTTCGGCATATACTTCTCAGAAGTACAGGAAAACACAGGAGGACTATGGCTAACCAGGTTCTTCATTGATGGCAAACTGGGAGCCATAATTGACTCTCCGGCTGACACAGACATCCTCCAAAAAGGCCTTACTGAGACAGACACCTGGTGTCAAAGTCATGGCCTCAAGCTAAATGACAAAAAATGCATAGTCATCCTATTTGGGAATAATAAAACACACACGAATTACCACATAGGTGACAGCCCCCTTAATACAGAAGAGGTAATAAGAGATCTGGGGACCCAGGTAGATAGTAATCTCTCCTTTGGCAATCATATTCGCAAAGTAGTTAGGAAATCCTTTTATTTGGCCCATCTAGTTACTAAAGGGTTTGCATCTAGAAATAAAGAGGTTATAGTGCCGCTCTACTCGTCACTCATCAGACCTATCATAGAGTACAATGCCCCATTTGGGATTTACCTCACAAGACACTTTCCACATCTGGAAAGACCACAAAAGTACCTCACCAAGAGGTTTACTGGCCTCAAACATATGTCCTATGCAGACCGACTGAAAAAACTCCGGCTGTACTCAGTGGCATATCTCTTACTCAGAGTTGATCTCTGCCTGACTTACAAAGCCATGTCCAACTCAGAATTGATGGACATGCTCCAACTAAAGAAATCCAAGTCACTGCAAGCCACGTGCTCTAGTGAGCTAAACCTCACCACAACAATGAATAGAATATGCTGGAGGGATATATTCTTGTCACAGAGACTCCCCATGCTTTGGAACAAAATTCCTATCTACATTAGGCAGAGCCCCTCACTAATACTCTTCAAGAGAAACCTTGACGAGTGTATGGGCAACAGAAAATACACGCCTGGGATCACTTCATTGGCTCTACTTGAAAGAGGCTCAGTTAATTAATCAATTGGGCGGCAAAAGCTGACACACTCTGGCTAGGCTTATAAATTCCCTCAGGCAGATAGCCTAGTACCTACCTATGAACCTAAGAGTATCGTGAATATATTTACTTCAGCTGCAGCGTATTCTGCAGCCTTTGCATTTGATGTTGTGCATTTCTTGAATGTGTGGTGTGATGTTTTAAATGTTCGAGCTTCTGACATCTCATTCTTCTTGTCTAGATGTTTTCACATTCCTGCTTTTGATATAGACCCATATATATATATATATATATATATATATATATATATATAATTCTATTTGAAAAGATCAAAGTACCAGAATATCAAAGATAAAATCATCGAGATGACATTGCAGAATATTCACAATATCAATCTCCCAGAACAGCGAAAACTAACCCTGCCCCCCACACACCCCTAACTATATATATATATATATATATATATATATATATACATATATATATATATATATATATATATATATATATATATATATATATATATATATATATATATATATATATATATGTACACTAACTCCAGAATCGCACTACAGTGAGGAAAAGGGCATATACATTTTAGTTGCTCAACAGTACTTACATTCAGTGAATGTGATTAAGTGAAATGAATTTTCAGTGATTTGAGCTTTCAGTGATTTGGTGTGTGTGTTTTGAAATTCAGTGAAATTAGTTTTCAGTGAATCAAAGTAGACTCATTCATACATACATACATATGTGTGTGTGTAGTTATATTGTAATTTATTGCATGGCACAGCTGTAATGTGCCTTTCAGATTCTGTAAGACATATACAATGGTACTGCAGAATTGACCATAGGAATATTCTCACAACGTTCAGGTTGCAAATAAAGTTAGACTCACAATCATTGTTGCCTATAATGCAGCTGCCTTAACATAGCAAATCAGGACATTAATTCCTCACCCAGGGGATCGCTGTGAAGAAAAAACATATAAAAGTAGAATGGATCATAACTTTCAACATTGGCCTGTGAAGTGTACCTGAGAAATCTACCTTGTTTTGATGAACTTCTTTATACAAGTTGAATCAAGGATGGAGATACATCTATTGCTATGTATTTTTGTTTTGATTATAGTCTGCATACTGGAGGGACTGTTCAGACTATAATTATTTAGCAATAGCAAACAAAAGTACTGTTTGTTTATTGATTTGATTGATTGGTTTGAGACTGCAGTGCCATGTGAAATATTATTTTGAGTTTCGTTTTTGGCTTTTGAAAATAAATTGGTGTTTTAGGTCTATCATGTCTCCAGGGTCTTACTGGGTTTGCACTGGTGGTATGAGAATGGAGAGTTGTCCAGAGAATTATCAGTTTTCATTTCCTTACAGTACATCTGTGGGTCAGTGTAGTTAGAGCTACTGATTTCCTTACAGCACTAAGATGTCATTATTCCTGTCATGGGTAACATAACAAATGTTAAAGGGAGGCGCTCAAAAGCAGGTTGTAGTTCAGGTTGGCAAATGAATCTTAGTTTCTATACAGAAGTTCCAAAGTTTTCATATTACATCCTTTTAAATCTTTCAAAAAAGCCACCTTGATAGGGTATTCATTTTAAAGAAGCTTTATTTGGATTAGTGCTTTCATCTTAAAGATCAAGCAAAATGTATAATCCAAATAAACTTTATTTAAATGAATAGTGACTCAAGGTGACTTGTCTTTGCCCTTATTGGTTCATAATTTTGTTTCATTACTTGCTGAAAAAATGTTTAAACCTACACATTTAAAACACAGTCTTAACAAGCAGTTCTGTATTATACGAGGAATATAATTTAGTACAATTAGGATAGTGTATGCATGGCCCAAAAATGTGTGCAAGTGGCCTGTGGTTTAAAAACAGCCTAAGGACAAACTTAATCTGTCACCTATCCAGATGCAGTTTCTTTAAATGTGGGTTTCAAGGCCATTGCAATAAATGTGTTTGAAGGCCAGAGACTGTTACTGTTCATGCTAATTCTGTTTTCATTGTGAGACTGTATTTTGTTTAGAAAATGGTTCTCAGTGTTTGTGCTATAAAAAGTTTTATAACCAGTCATGAGTCCAATGGCGATTAGGTTAGATGTTTACCATATCTAAACAAGATTTGTTCAAAAGGTGCAATTTGTAACTTCATGTGTTATTGATTGCTTCTTTACTTAATCATTTAATTGGTTTGATTATCAAGTTTTTAACACACTAACATTCAAACATCGCATAATATGTTTTGGTCACAGTTTCAATTGCTGTATATCATTGTCCCTTTAGCTTTAATGGTGGCACTGCTCTGTATGATTTGACCATTCATTTTATAATCACAGTTCATATTTTTTTGCTAGGTCTCATGAATCCCCTCTTTGGTCTCATTAAGGGTAAAGTCATTACTGATGCACCAAACATTTATTTTTTATGTATGTTATTTACTTTACTTACTTTAACCATCTTGCAGAACTTTACTGTCTTTAGAATCACTTGTATTACCCAGTTCGCACTCGAGAAATGTTGTTCTACATAACACTATCTCTTTTTGTATCTGTAAAGAATATATAAGCAATAACCCATGCCTGGGGGTGGATAATGCTGGATTTACCCATGGTTGGTGTGGTTTGGTCACGAGGGCGAGAGCAAACATGGAATACATTTTATCCTACACTAAGGGACAGCCATAAGTTTAAAAAAAAATCATGGAACAAAGTCAGTCAAAACAATATAATTCCTTTAATAATCTGTTATCCCAATCCTTTTCAAATATAATGAATGTAGAAGGAGGTGACTGCCTTTAACCGAAAGAATATACATGACCATAAGATTATTTGTAAACTACACTGCCATTAGCAGAATCAAAGCAACCACTTAAATCAATGTTTTATAAACAGACTAAGAAGAAAACAATATTTTCATTCTTAATGCTGAAATGCTTTAGCCAAATTATATGCATTTTATCCACTATTGTTTTATGTTTCAGTGATGTGGTGTTAGACATATATGGTTCACTTCCTAAAACTAAACAGCAGTATTTTTCTTTGACCTAACTGAAGTGCAACAATTGATTTACCATTAAGGTATAATAAAAGCATTTAAGAAATTAAAATTTCTCAGCAGACTGCAACACACTTACTACAAGAGACTTTTATTTTTTTCTATGTATTCAATAGTAATATAAAGAGTGACTGACAGGATGGCTGACTTTTTCCATTTTATTTGTATGTTGCAGTTTTGGTGTCATATTGCAAACTTCTGAATCTTTTAGCGTCTCATTATTTTTGTTTTGGTTTGTACATTTTATAATAAAAGCATGCCCCCCCTAAAGTTTTTAGTGCATTCATACAGACGGACACTGTCCATGGCTAGAGTTAAAACAACTGCCCAGAAGTGTGTGTGTCTATTTATCTATATGGGTCTATATAAGAAACATGAAATACCAAAAGTACAATTGTGAAAACATTGAGACGAGAAGAACAAGATGTCAGAAGCTTGAAAGTTTAAAACATCGTACCACACATTCACGAAATCCATAATATCAGATTGCAAAGGCTGCAAAATACACTGGCATGTAATTCACTGATATAACCCAGAAATTAACTAAATCCATTCACATTGCTCTTCATAGGTTCATAGGTTCATACTAGGCTATCTGCCCTAGGGCATTTATAAGCCTAGCCAGAATGTGTTTGGCTTTCGCTACCCATTTTAAATTAATTTTGCTATGCCCTTTTTCGAGGTTAGTATACTGTGCCTCTGTCTAACAATGACACAGAAGTGATACCCAGGGTAAACCTACGATCTCCCATCCACTCATCAAGATTCATCTTGAAGAGAGTCAATGAGGGACTCTGCCTAACCTGGACTGGGATTTTATTCCAGAGTGAAGGGAGCCTCTGGGTTATGAATCCGTCCCTCCAGCATGTCCTATTTATTTCAGTGCTGAGGTTCAAGTCTCTCGAGCGCGTGGCTCGATGGGATTTGGATTTTCTGAGGTACAGCATATCCATTAATTCCGGGTTGGACATGGTTTTATACGTCAGGCACAGATCGCCTCTGAGCAGGCGGTATGCCACTGAGTAGAGCTGGAGTTTCTTTAACCGGGCAGCATATGGCATCTGTTTGAGCCCTTTGATCCTCTTGGTGAGGTACTTTTGGGGTCTTTCCAGTTGCTGCAGGTGTGTGGTAAGGTACATCCCAAAAGGGGCATTGTAATCAATTATGGGCCTGATGAGGGATGAGTAAAGAGGCACGATGGCCTCCCCTGATCTAGATGTGAATCCCTTCATGATTAGGTGGGCTATATAAAATGTTTTTCTAACCACTTTGGCCACGTGGTTGTCAAATGAGAGATTGCTATCAACTTGGGTCCCCAGGTCCCTAATTACTTCTTCTGTACTTAATGGATTACCACCTATGTGGTAGTTTGTGGGCACTTTGATTTTGCCAAAGGGGATGATTATACACTTTTTGGCATTTAGCTTGAGGCCATGGCTCTGGTACCAGTTGTATGTTTCTATGAGGCCCTTTTGGAGGATGCTTGTGTCGGCTGGAGAGTCTATTATGGCACCCAGTTTGCAGTCATCTGCGAACTTTGTCAGCCACAGTCATTCCGTGTTGGCCTGTACCTCCGAGAAATATATACTGAACAAGAGACCATCTAGTGACATAGGGGTTTATATTTAAGCTGGTGAGCTTATATATAATGCCTGAGTGGGGTATTGTATCGAAGGCTTTTGCGAGGTCCAGGAAGGCTGTGTGGACCACCCTCCCCTCGTCAATGGCCCTGGTGACCAAGCTAGTCAGGCTTATGGAGTGATAGTTTCCAGGATCTGTTGAGGCACCACCTTTGTGGAGAGGGACCACTGTTGCTGTACGCCACTCTTTGGGTACATATCCTGTAGTAAGGCTGAGATTGAACAGTAGTTTTATGTTTGGGTTTAGCTCTTCTTGGAGTTCATGTAGAACGCAGCCCGGGACACCGTCTGGTCCCATTGATGCTGAGTTTTTTGCTTTGGAGAGGGCGGCTCTTACCTGAGCATCTGACATGTCAGGGGGGCAGCACTCTGCTGGGATAAATATTTGCCCTTCTGGTGTGGGGGGGGGAGTTTGTGCTGAACCTGTCAGCTAGCATGTTGGCAATGTCTGTGGGTTTGGTGTATGTTTTGTCATTTTGGACTAATTCAGAGCATATCTGGGAATTCCCACCCAGGTCGCTAACATAACTAAAGAAAGCCTTGTTATTATCCTTAGTGTCCTGTGCAATTTTTCTCTCGAAGCTGGCCTTTATGAGTGCCCATAGTTTTTTGCTAATACTGATCAGAGATGCCTTCCCTTTTTGGGATTTTGCTCTCATGTAGTAGCTTCCTCCTTCTATTGTATAGTTTGTTTATGGCTGGGATACACCAGACAGGACATCTGCCTTTGGAGGACTGGGTCTTGGTTTTATTTGGGATTGCATGATCCATGCATTCCTGAAGGTGTTCATAGAATGCTTTTATAAAGGATTCTGTGGTCTGGGCCGCATTTTCCACAGGCCTGGGGGCTTTGAAGGATTCCACCTCAGTTTTGAGGAGTGTGAAATTTGCTTTAGAGAAGTTTTTCACTGTGGTTTTCTGGGCAGGGGGTGGGGTCAGGATGTGAATATCCAGTGAGATTAGTTTATGGTCTGATCTTACCAGTGAGAGATACACTTCTGTTCTGGAGCATAAAGTCCCCATGTTGGTGATGATCAGGTCCAGTATGTTTTCCCCTCTTGTGGGAGTGGTAACAAGTTGTTCCATAGCATTTGAGTTTATAAATTCTAGGAACCTTTGGGCTAGGGTGTTGGAGCTAGAGTAATGCTCCCAGTCTATGTTTGGGTAGTTGAAGTCACCCAATATAATGGTGTTTGGAGAGACCTTCATATTTTCCAGTGTTCTCAGGAAGGCTGAGTGGGGTTCCTGGGTTTGGGAGGGTGGTCTGTAGCAGGCTATAAACTGGAAGGCAGTTTTACCCACTGTTAGTTGCACATGGATAGTCTCTGATGCTTCGTGCTGTGCCACCAACCTGGAGGTGTGGGTATCTTTGACGAATATTGATACTCCCCTCCTTTTGTGGTTCGGTCCAAGTTTTGGGGCCGAAAAGCATGGTATGAGGTATAACCTGGTAGTGCTGGGGTGCTCTCAGGAGCCTTGAACCAGGTTTCTGTTACTGCACAGATATCAATGTTCTCCATGCTAAGGAGAGTTTCGAGTGCATGCATCTTGAGGTTTAGACTTCTGGCATTGAGTAGCATTACTCTTAGTTTCTTATCCCTTGTGATACCTATGGAGGAGGGTTTGTCTTTTGAGCCTTGCCTAAAAAAGGCACTATGAGGGTAGCAAGAGCCTTTGCCAATATCCGAAAGCCCAGGGGGTGACAGGTGCAAGCCGTCCCTAGCGAAGCATCGTGGCTTGTCGAACATGTCATCCCAGGTTGACAGGCATTGGATCCCCTTTGAATGACACCAACACTTAAGCCAATTGTTGAAATTGATGATCTTGTCTTCATATTGTGGCATCATTCTTGGTGAGGGTAAGATGCTACTCAAGGTCAGGGTCATACCGGCCTGGGCTACATGCTCAGAGAGCTCCTCTATGCCTCTTTTCATGTAGTCCAGGGAGGTATGTCTCAGGTCATTCACACCAGCATGGACAATGACAGAGTCATATTTGTACTTGTCTTGGAGTGACCTGAGTGCTTGTGTTATGTGGTGGATCCTAGCGCCCGACAGGCAGCTCACCGCGGCCTTCTCCTTGTTCAGCCTGGTGAGTGGGACGTCAGTGTGCCTTACGATAGAGTCACCTATTACAAGTGTGTCAGGTGTGTTTGTTGTTTAGCCTTAAGGGCTGTGACTGTTTGGCACACTGGCTTTGTGAGCTATGTGTTGCACGTGTTTTGTTTTGGGGTAGCGGTTGCTTGGGTTTCTGCTTTGGAGGTCTCTGCTGCTTAGGCAGATTTTTATTTAGAGCCTCCGAGTATGTTTTTGTGTGTTTATGTGTTTGGTTTGCTGTCGTGGTAGGTCTATGTGAGACTGGAATTGTAGTGAGTGTGGTTTCCTTCTCCTCCTTACTGGTTACGCCAGTACTGAGTTGAGAGAGCTTTGCCTCCAGTTTGTCTATATGGTTGCATCTCTCACATGTGTTGGAAATTGTTGGGAGGAGGAGAGGGTTGTCTGTGTACATGAGGCAGTTGTAACATTGTCTCAAGATTCCCAGATTCACCAGCTGGACTGGAGAGGAGATTGACAACTGACCTTTGTACATGCTAGAATAGTATTGGGAATTCCTTTATAATTGAAAAAAGGGCCAATGGGGAACAAGGTACTCAAGGGGAGTTTGTGAGGGTGTAGTGCTTTTAATTTTTTTAGTGCTGACTTATATAATTGCTTTAGTGAGCAAGTGCCAGGTAACTTAAATGCAATGTGTTACAGGTAACTTAAATGCAAAAATGACAAACAGTAACTTTCTTTCAAGTGAAACAAGAAAATAAGAAAGGTAAGCAATGCAGATATCACCAGGGATCCACAGAAGTGCTGAATAGCCGCGTTTTAGGTGGAATTAGCTTTTCAGGGAAATAACAAGCATACAAACAAAACTAGATTCAGCAGGCCTGGATCTACTCTATGCTACAGTAAACAAGGTGTACCAGTTACACTAAGAAGCAGTTCATATATGCAGGCACTATAAGCCTTTAACCAGAAATTCCCAGCTCAGAAGGGCAGAGTCCAGCCTCTCCTCCCACAAGAGTGCAGACCACAAACCCTCTTAATGTAAAATACCTGGCCTGAAGCCCAAGTGCTTAAACCAGAACTAATACACTTTTAGAATAACAGACACTGAGCCCTCAATCAGCAGTTCCCAACTTAGAAGGATGTAAGCTACCTGTCCTGCCACCACAGTGCAGGCCACAAACCTTCCTAATGCAAAACAAACAACTGGTCTGAAGCCCAAGTGCTTAATCCAAAAGACTTAGAATGATAGCTACACTTTAATCAAGTTACTACCAAGCAGTAATAAATACAATTGAATACTTTAAAGAATGCCTGGATTAGTGCTCAAGGTATACAAACAAAGCTAGATTCAGCAGGCCTGGATCTAGTCTATGCTACAGCAAACAAGGTGTACCAATTTCAGTAAGAAGCAGTTCAAATATGCAGGCACTATAAGCCTTTAACCAGAAATTCCCAGCTCAGAAGGGCAGAGTCCAGCCTCTCCTCCCACAAGAGTGCAGACCACGAACCCTCTTAATGTAAAATAACTGGCCTGAAGCCCAAGTGCTTAAACCAGAATTAATACACTTTTAGAATAACAGACACTGAGCCCTCAATCAGCAGTTCCCAACTTAGAAGGATGTAAGCTACCTGTTCTGCCACTACAGTGCAGACCACAAACCTTCCTAATGTAAAACAACTCACCACGTCAATCCACCAACGAAAATAATGCCATGCTGTAATTTCTGTCCCTTTTTGGCTTCTTCTTGATGTATATTTACTGAGCAAATAGGAACATCCCTCCTAATGTCATCCTAATCCACCAATCACAGCACTGAACCACAGATTAATGAGAAACAAAATACTCTGCTCTTAGGATGCATATTCCCAGTTGAAAAGTAAATGCATACAAACTAGCAAAAAGCCAAAAAGTTTCAGAATTGTTACTCATACATTATTGTCATTGATGATTTCACATAGTGATGTGCAAGAACGTCATAAATGCATTTACTTCGGATGCAGTGTATTCTGCAGACTTTGCATTCAATGTTGTGCATTTCTTGAATGTGTGGTGTGATATTTTAAATTTTTGAGCTTCTGACATCTCTTTCTTCTTACCTCGATGGTTTTACATTCGTGCTTTTGGTATTTTCTGTTCCTGATATAGACCCATACATATATATATATATATATATATATATATATATATATCTACATATATATATGGGTCTATATTAGAACACCGAAGTTTCAAAATTTCGAGTGTTTTAATATCGACCCATTTTCAGTGAATGCTGAAAATATCAAAGAAACAAAAGAATTTGGTTGTCCGTTTCTGTTGCTTCGGTATTTTCAGCACTGTGGTGGAAAGTTACGGGTCAGGTTCAGGTAAGTGTGTGATTGTGTGGACGTGAGGGTTAGGTGAGTTAGGGTTAGGGCACAGGTCAGGTAAGTGTGCGATTGGACGTGAGGGTTAGAGCGAGGGTGAGGTGACTGTGCGATAGTGACTGACCTTAGTGTTACGGTTTGGGTTAAAGTAAGTGGATAGTTAGTGGTATGTATAGTTTAGTGTAGGGTTAGGTGTAAGAGTTTAGGTGTATGTGTGTAGATTGCTGTTTGTTTGGTGTGCTTGTGTTGTGTGTATGTGTTTTGGAAAAGCAAATTTTTTCCTTAGGAAAAAATTTGCTGTTCTGTATGTTTGATGTTTTAAATTTTTGATTAATAGGGTTTGATATTAGAACACTCGAAATTTTGAAAGTTCGGTGTTCTAATATAGACCCATATATAATATATATATATATATATATAGACACATATATCTATCTATATATATATATATATATATATATATATATACATATATATATATATATATATATATATATATATATATATATATATATATATATATATATATATATATATATATATATATATATATATATATATACACACATATATATATATATATATATATATATATACACACATATATATATATATATATATATATATATATATATACACATATCTATACATATATACATGTATGTATATATATATATATATATATATATATATATATATATATATATATATATATATATATATATACATAACACATATATGAGTCTACTTGAAAAGATCAAAGTACCTGAATATCAAAGATAAAATCATCGAGATGACATTACGGAATATTCACAATATCAATTTCCCGGAACAGCAAAAACTAACCCTGAAAAAAGAAACACTTGATCAAAAAGACAACACAACATATAACAAAGCAAGAAAACCCTCCAATGTACAGCTCTGCCCCCCCAATTAAATATACCAACTCCAAGATCGCACTAGAGTGGGGAAAGGGCAAAGTTCTCCATGGTGGCCAAGTGTTTTTTTTTTTTTTCCCCGGGGTTAGTTTTTCCTTTTCCGTGAGTTCTGTGACATGTAGTTTCAACTATATCATCTTGACAATTTTGTTTATGATATTCTGGTACTTCAGTCTTTTGAAGTAATCCACCTTGTTTTGATAAACTTCTTTATACAAGGAGAATCAAGGACAGAGACACATCTATAGCTTTGTATTTTTGTTTTAATTATAGTCTGCATACTGGAGTGACTTTGCAGGCTATAATTATTTGGCAATAGCAAACTAATGTGCTGTTTATTTATTGATTTGATTGATTGATTTGAGACTGCAGTGCCATGTGAAATATTATTTTGAGTTTCGTTTTTGGCTTCTGAAAATAAATTGGTGTTTTAGGTCTGTCATGTCTCCAGTGTCTTACTGGGCTTGCACTGGTGGTATGTGAATGGAAAGTTGTCCAGAGAACTACCAGTTTTCATTTTCTTACAGTACATCTGTGGGTCAGTGTAAACCATATCTGAGCTACTGAATTAATTACAGCACTATGATGTCATTATTCCCGTCATGGGTAACATAAATGTTAAAGGGAGGCACTCAAGAGAAGGTTGTGGTTCAGGTTGGAAAATGAATCTTAGCTTCTATATAGAAGTTCCAACGTTTTCATATTAGATTCCTTTAAATCTTTCAAAAAAAGCCACCTTGAGTCAGTATTCATTTTAAAGAAGCTTTATTTGGATTAGCGCTTTCATCTTAAAGATAAAGCAAAACATAATCTAAAAACATTGGGACTGCTTGAAAGAAGCGAAGGTACACCATAAATCGTCAGTCACAATGTGCTCTTGAGCTACGTTCTTCCACCACTTAGGACTTTTACTTTTATTGTCATGACTAGCATGGGACAACAGCCATGGAGACTGACTAAAGGCTGGTGCAATTACGACATCAACTAGTTATGCAGGTCAGTGTATCTTCCCATCCCAGGAATCTAACACTTGTAAGGAAACTGAACAGAAAGGATAAACTGGGTTTATATTTAGTGGCATTTAAGTGAAATGCCATCAAAGACAACTTCACCTGAGCAGATTGGTTGAAAAGCGCATCATCCATTTGACAGGAAATGCACTGACAATTTAGGTGGACATGTAACTGGTTACCCTGTCTATGGGAAACATAAGAAGCAACTTCTGGTTCATACAAGTATATCCTAGGGTACAAGAAATAGTTTTGGAGCTGGTCATTTCATGCTGTTGAACCAGCAAGCACTCAGATGCATGACTTAAAGAATCTTTAAAGTTTTGGCTGGAAACTGATAGTAACAGTGTACTGCAAAGAGATCTCAAGAAATATGTAGTAACTTTATTAGAACATTTATTAGTTAATTGCACAATGTATGAAAAACAGTTGTATGCTTCTAAGGCTAAAATGCATTAGACATATATTTTTCTGTGAAAAAAGTAATGTGTTCCTTTGTAGCAAATGTGAGGGGTCACACTTGTGCTTTGTGCTAATTAAAGTAAAGCTGTTCACGAAATGTAGAAAATGAAATGCATACTTTCACTGAAGTTGTTCAGACATCTAAACTAATTGAATCAACTCTGGGACATATTTGTTTCAACCAAAATAGTGAATTATCCTGAATTTTAAAAAGGAATGGGGTATCCCCTGCCTAGTAACAAAAAAACATGGAGTAATATGCTTTCATGGTGACAGAAATGAGTAGATCTTTTTACACGTGAAAATAGAAAATGCTATGTTCTGCAGCAATCCTCCCTGATTTAAATCCTGATGTAACAGTATAAAAAGACTTACCATTTAAAGATCTATTGGAAATGTGGAGTGAAGAACAACCCATAGGCAAAATATGTCAAATTTTTACACTGAAAAAGAGAGAAAGCGGCAGCTGGATATATATTTTTAGTATAGGAACTGGGGGTGAGGTAAGACAATGGCACCCATATAGTAATTCCAAAAGAGAAAAAAAACACATGAGAAAAGAAGGAATTATCTTATAAATGACAGAAAAAGCAAAATTCTGTTTGTGTTTAGAGACTGAAAAGGATACTGCCTGTTAATTGAAACATGCCTCAGTGATAGAAGAACTAAAACAAAAAATTGTATGTCACTATAATAACTGAAGACAATCTGATAAGAAACTTCTAAGTGGAAGTTCAAAACAGAAATATAATTAGAAATTGATATCAGAGAAACTAAGGCACACACAGAAAAAAAACACCTAAATGAGAACGTCCAGAATAATGTAAGTACAGAAAGTGAGATAAACAGCAGTATTCAGAGTTCGGAGCTTATTGTTTCAATGTATCGCAGAGAGTGTAATTCAAGATTGTCCCTAAACGTCAGGAATCGAAATCCAGAAACGAGTAAAGCTGCTGATAAATTTTATTTAGACATACCTTGTGCAGTCAGGAAGCAAAATAGGGAAGGAAAATAAAATAGATGGCAATCATTAATTACATCAAGGTAGATGGATAGCATCCTAAAAGAAAAAAAGGGCACTGAAGAGGCCTTTGCTGATAACAGTGAAATTAACCAAAAGGTGATTTTTGTTTAGAACTACCCTCTGCAGTGAAAGATACAGAAAAATATTTGGTATCAGTGTTTTTGGGGGAAAAAAAAATCTACATTTTCCATCTGGAAGCAAGTTACTGAAGAATGTAAAACTGAGTTAGAGGGCTTACAGATAAACCATCTAAACCTTAAAAATTCACAGCAGGAAGAGTATACTCAGAGTATGTCAAAGTAGACTATAACCAGCGTTGTAGAGGAAAACAGTGGACAGAATGTTCCCATTTCTCTCTATTCCTATCTTAAAGTTAAATATGGACCTAAAATGTAGTATATGTAAAAAAGGGAATAGATCGTACATCAGATACTAGTGTAAAGGCCTTATAGGACAGTATTAAGTAAGCTAGCACAAATTCATGCAGTAGTAAGTCAGCTGGGGATGTACTAATCAAATACAAAGGTATTAGTTTTAACTGGCCGGGGGTAATGAAAGAGATGGAGAACATATGTGCTTCTTGCACAGAATGTCAATAAATTACATCCTTTTCTGAATGTAAAAGTCCCTTGATCTCAATGCATATCATAGCTGTTGAACATAATACTAGAGATATCATGGGGCTCTTAGTGAAATCTAGCAATGACATCCCTACATGCGAGATGTAACGGACTGTGCTACAAGAGTTGTAGAAACAGTGCTGTTACACAAAACTAATGCTATGTCTTCCCCAGAGTGGATATCACTGAGGAGTTACTTACAGACCAAGGTAGCCCGTGTATACCAATGGTGCTGCATCAGTTATCCCAGGGCATTAACATTAATTAGTTGAAGACACTATTTTGCCTTCAACACACATATGAAATCATAGAAAGTTATACAAGAAAAGAAAGAAAATTCTTGGCCAGGTGTAGGCAGCTAAGAGAGTTAATTAATACTTCAAAAGCTAAATTTAAAGAAAAAAGACCTTCTCAGGCAAAGGATAACCCCAAAACTTTCTACAGCTACACTATGTCAGTGACCTCAGAAGAAATGCACGACAATGTACAGAACTAATTGTAAATGGCATCACCCACATTGAACTAGAGGCCATTGCCAACCTTTTGGCTGACAGGTTCAGCTCATATCTTTCCCCCACTCTCCCCCTGATAGTCCAAAGGAAATACAGCATACCACAATCCCCCAGCTATTACTAGGGAACAGGCCAGCGATGCACTTTTTAAGACCAAAACACTGGATCAGTGGGCCCTGATAACATCCTGGAATGTTTAATAAATAGCATGAAACATGACCTCACTGGTTTATTTGAATCACTTTTCATCTGGAGCCTTCAGTCAGGTTTTGTTCCCAAGGAATGAAAGAGGGCTACAGTCATTCCTCTACACAAAGGACATCCAACAACTGATCCAGGTAACTACAGGCCCATAAGTCTTAACAGCCTTGTATGTAAGGCCATGGAAAGAATCATCATGGACATGATAAATGAGGACATATGTAACCTGCAAACTCTGAACCCATCACAGTTCACTTTTGTTAAGGGAAGGTCATGCCTATTAAATCTGGTGGACTTTTTTCAGGGGGTCCCCAAAGCACTAGATGTATGTAAGACTGTGCACACAGATTACCTCGACCTGCCCAAGGCTTTTGATATAGTACTTCACTCAGACATTATAAACAGGCTCACTAAATTAGGTATAAACCCTTTTATTACCCACTGGATAGTCACCTGACTCACTGATAGGACCCAATAGGTCAAAATAGGCAAGGCCACCTCCAACAAGAGGCCAGTCACTAGCGGAGTCCCTCAGGACTCCATACTGGGCCTGCTCCTTTTTGGTATCCATTTCTCTGAAATGGAAGTAAATGCTGAAGGTTTATGGCTGACTAAGTTTGCAAGCTAGGGGTTATCATAGACTACTCTGCAGACACTAGCATTCATCAAGATGGTCCGTCTCTGATTAACAAATGGTGCCAAAGCCATGGTCTTAAACATATTAATAAGAAATATATAATTGTACCCTTTGGGAAGTCACCCATCCTGGCTAAGTACCATGGTTATAATACACCCCTAAGAGTTGACCCAGTGGTCAGGGATCTGAGTACGGATGCAGACAGTAGCCTTACCTTTGACAGTCATGTGGACACAGAGGTGAGGAACTCCTTTTATGTTGCACAATTTACAAGTAAGGGCATGGCATCTAGGTCCAAAGATGTCATTATCCCACTGTACTCTACCCTTATCAGACCAGTCATAGAGTACACTGTTCCTTTTGGTAAGTATGTGACCAGGCATATGCAGCAACTAGAGTGACCTGAGAGGATCCATGCAAAAAAAAAAAAAAAAAAAGCAAGGCATAATACAACTGCCATTGGCAGAGCATCCTAGAGCCCTTTCCCTCTACTCAGTGTCCTAGAGATTGCTAAGGGATGATCTATGCCTGGCTTACTAGGCATTGGAAAACCTAACACTTATGAATCTCCTACATATTCATAAGTTAAAAAGTACCAGAAATACAAAGTTTAGGGACCTGAATTTTTTCTGTGACTTAAATTGAACATGCTGGAGAGATGGATCAGTGTCCCAGAGACTGCCCGTCCTATGGAACAGGCTTCCCATCCATGTGTATTATTCAGTTTAAGTGCAACCTAAACCAGTGGATGGGTATTAGAAAATTTACACCAAGCCTGGCACCCAAGACCCTTATGGAGAGAGGTAGCTTATAAATGCATGGCTCTCAATGTCCTATTCGGAAACAGGACATCATTATTCTATCAGAAAAACTTGGCTAGATTTAGAAAGCCCCCCCCCCCCCCCCCCATCGTTAGCCTAGTAACAGTTATGAATTTCTCATCTGAAAGGATCACAGAAGACTGACTTATATTGCTAAAGAAAGCTGGGAGGAGAAAAAGACAAATTTGTTTGCAGGACAGGTTAAATGTGATAATGTCCATATTAAGGAGGAGGGTATGCAGAGTTCTTTGGAAATATAACACTGAGTTTATAGCAGGAATGCCTGATCTAGAGAATCTATCCCAAGAGCTCAGGTATGACTGCAAGAGAACTATGTGGATATCAAATTTCTGACCAAATGGCAAGATCCATTTGTGGTGATGGAAAAAATAACTGAAGTTAACAAGAGAATGATAGAACCAATTTATCACATTACTTTGTTGAAACCATGGAGAAAAGTACAGAACTTTGAAGTGAGTTTAAAAGTTAAATTTCATACAAGAAAGATGATACAATCTCCACCTGATGTGCAGATAGTGGAATCCTTTTCAAAAGTAAAACAAGTAGATCAGAGAATTTTTATTAAGAAATAAAGGGTGACTATCTGTACTATCGAGGACAACTAAACTAATAGAACAAAATATGTAAACAATAAACTGAGGGGGGTATTAGATTCTGTATTGACTTTAGGAAACAATTGTATTTTAGGTCCAGAACTGATGAGCCGATGGAGAACGTAAGGAAGACCAGACACTTGACTCTACTAGACATGGATATGGGATACTAATAGTTGACTACTATGCATCCGGCTTCCAAAGAGAAAACAGCTTTTGAGACCCCTGATGGTCTGTTTCAGGACACAGAGCTGTACTTCAGCCTGCATGCAGCCCATTTATCTTCCAGGAAATGTTGGATAAAATACTGAAGCTCCATTCCACTCAGATTATGTTGCAACATATCTGGATGATACCTCACTTACCTAAAATGCAGGCTCGCTCAGGCGAGTTTGACTGTATGGAAAAAGAAGACTAGGCATTGTAGAAGCCAAATATTTAGAAAACCTTATAGAAAGAGGGGTGGTAAGACCACAGCTAAAAAAATAGCCATAAAAATGATCCTTACATTCAACAGAGACAGGTAAAGACTATCCTTGAACTAGTTGGGTGCTACTGAAAGTCTCTACCTAATTTTGTAACTGTTGCCTTTCTTTTGACAGTGCTTACAAGGCAGAAAACTCTTTTTTTTAGGTGCAGTAGTACTTTGGGGTAGATAGGGCATTTAATGAGCTAAAATAAGCTGTATTCTTCATCTGTCTTAATAACTCTTGATTTTACTAAAGAGTTCACCTTATACACCCATGGCATGCCGTAGGTACGTTTAGGAGAGAGTTATCCCAAGATCATCATTAGGGAGCTGAATTGTACAGAAGGCTAATACTGAGATACTGCAAGACAGTGTCAAACCATAAAGTGGACTATTTCAGTACACCAGGTATGTGTCTATTCAAATCTTTATTGGAACAGTTTAGTATGAGTGAATGTATGGACAACTGTACCAAGCATGCAGTCATCAAACTTGGTCAACCACATTTCTGGGCTAGCGGCTTGGATATCTGCAAAATAAATGCCAAACATGAGATAGTCCAGTACTGACCCTTGTGATACCCCACAAGTTTTGTGTATGTAGATATATATATACACATATATATATATATATATATATATATATATATATATATATATATATGTATATACATATATATATATATATATATATATATATATATATATATATATATACACATTTTTTTTTTTTTTTAATTTTTTTTTAGAGAAGGTGCCAGCAACTTTCATAGCTTGTGATCTGTTGGACATCCAGTTTGCAGTCCAACCAACAATCTAGTGTTTATAATAACTTTGTCTAATTTTTCAGGAATACCAGCATGGAAATACTGTCAAAAGCCTTGGCTAGGTCAAGATAAGCAGCATGCACTGAGTTACCAATGTCTGCAGCCTCTGTAACCTTTCCAGAAAAAGCTTCCCAGGCTCAGAAGGCAGGCCTGCCCCTTACAAAACCAAACTGAGTGTGGCCTAGATTAGTTAGGTTGCCTATGTCTGCATAAATTATTTCTGTTATGATACATTCCATGGTTTTGCATATAAGGTTGATGGGCCACTCTCAAGTAAATGAGTTATGGTGGAGATTATTCAGGCATTGGGCACAAAACCTGTGACTAGGCCAATGCTGAGCACTTAAGGTAGAAGCTTAGATGGTGCATACATGGCACTTATGAGAATGCACCCTAGTATATTATCTGTTCCCAGAGAAACACTAGTTTTAGCTTTTGCAGTGGGTACTAACATATGTTGCAGTGTGATTTCAGGGATAGTGGGGACAACGATGCAGGTAATGGGTTAATGTTAGGACTAAATTTGTCAGCTAATATATTGGCTATATCCTTGGGAATGGAATGTGTGATATTACTATGTGTAAGTGCAGTGCATTGTCGATCATTATTCCTTAATTTCCTGGCAAAACTTAAGAAAGAACTAAGCTTCCTTCCTTTCTTATTTGTAGTAACCGTAAGTGGAATATAATTGACATAATTGTTTTTCATAGGATCATAGGAGGTTACTAGGCTACTGGCCCCAAGGCCTTTATATGCCTAACCAAGAGTTTATTCCATGTTTAGACATGGCCTTTCCCACGCAAGGTACAAGGTTGAATCCTGACCTCAGCTTATGCATGTCTGGAGTTTGCATGTTCTCCCGGTGCCTCTGTGGGGGTTCCTCCAACCTTTCAAAAACATGTTGGGTTGTATAGACCAACTGCATTGATAATCAACTGTGGAGCACAGTATCTTTTAGACAGGACAACGTAGACCATAGATTGTGTACCATGTCAGTGATAACAGCTTGATGGTGTAAAAATTGCTCTAGATGATTCGGTCACTTTGACTAATGTTGCCAAAAATGGCCATGGGTATTTGCCAGTGTTAATTGGACTGAAGACCTGACCTACTTCAACCTACTCAAGACACCCATGACAATAGTAGGAGGGGTCTGTGTGCCCCCATTGGACAGTGTGTAACTACCACAATGCCTGGTTATCCTGGGTCAATAAGTTACTGGCTGGCCAGTGTCCAGTTGTCTAGCTTGGGTTACGTGGTATAGCTCTGTTGCATGAAAGCTGGATGTAAAACCAATCAACCTGCCAAACATGAGCTATGGAATGCTGCACTCAATGTATATTCCCTGACAGGACACTACTTGGAAGTGGATTACATGACAGAAAGAAGGGAGCTTGACATCATCCGGATCCAGGAGACAAGATGGAAGGTCAATGCAGATAAGCCACTTGGCTTGGGATTCAGAGTCTACCACTTAGGGGGAATTTTGATGAGAGAGAGGATTCAGAAGACAGTGAGGGAAGTTATCAGAATTAATGACAGACTCATGGCAATCATATGCCAGTGTAAGGCCAGGACAGTATTCATAATCTCAGCCAATGTCCAGCATCATGTTTGTGACAGCAAGGAAAAGAGTGCATTCAGGCATCAGTTGCAGGACCTACTAAATAAAACAGGACAATATGAGTTAATGTTGGATAATGGAGGACCTGAATAGGAATATGGGGGCATATAGAATAGGATATGATAACTTCCTGGGTCCTCTCAGGTGGGAGAACAGGAATACAGTACAAGAAGCTATTCTATACTTTTGTTTGGCAAATGGTTTAATGGTGGACAACTCAAAGTGCAGCAACAGAGACACCCACAAGATCACGTACAAGAAAGTAAAACATGCTACTTAGGTAGACTTCCACCTATTAAAGAAAAGGTAGAATCCATTATTGCAAAGTCATTCACAGTAAATCAGTGGTTTAACAGCATAAACCACTGGTTGCCACAATCATCTATAAGCATTGGTCAGAGTAGTCTCTAAGGTCAACAGAGACTAGACCAAAGATCTGAAATTTAAATGAAGAGAAAGCACAAGAGTTCAAGAAAATGTTCAGAGCTTTAGAATGTGAGTAAGAACAGGAAGTATTTGGAGTTGAAGAAGAATTGTAATACATACAAACAGCATGTGTGAAGACTGCATAACAACTAAATTGCTGAGCCAAGCCTGGAAATAGGTTAGATAAGGAAAGCTGGTGTTGGAATACAAAACTCCATAAAGTCAACAAAAGAAAGGAGTACAGGAATAAGTGGGAGAGAGAAAAGATGGACTAGGCTAAGAGAAATTACTGGTTGTCTAACAAAGAGGCTAAGAGAGCAGTTGCAGTATTGGAGAACAGGGCACCAGAGGCTAGGACTATACCACCTTCTTGAAAGTGACTTGGTCGATTGCACAAAAAAAATTCTATCTGGTTTGCTCACCAGTCCACAAGACATCAAAGTCAGATGGAAGAAGCACTTCCAGCTATGTCTGAATGAAGAATACCTCACAGAAGCTGTACTGCCCAGACACAGTCAAGGATGGGAGAAGAGGAGGAGTCCACCATAGAAGAAGTAAGGATAACACTAAGGAAATGAAGCCGGGGAAAGCAGCAGGATCAGATGAGGTGACAGCAGATATAATAAAGATGCTGAGTGAGATGAGGTGAAAATGGCTCCTAAGGCTACTCATAGCAATGTGGAGAGAAATCTGCATCCCATATACCTGGAGCATAAGCATACAAGTGCCAGTGTTCAGGAACAAATGGGACATTCTCTTCTGTTGGCAGTGTAGAGGTCTCATACTCCTGTTACATTCTAAAGAGGGTAATTGATAAATTAATATATAGGGTAGTGGATACTAAGATGGGAGAAGAGCAGTTTGGATTCATATTAGGATTCAAAACAAATGACCCAATGTCTGCTGTGAGACAGATAGTTGAGAAGAATTTAGAAAACTGGACATTTCTAGTCATAGAGAAAGCATATAATAAGGTCTCAAGAAGGCTGATTTGGACAGTCCTGCAATGGTTATTAGGTACTAGGAACATTGGTAGAATTAGTACAGGTTATGCACAAGGACCCAATGATGCAAGTACAGACTGTGCTCGGACTCAAAGAGTTCACAATGGGAGAGGTGTGTGCATCAGGGTACAGATGTGGACCCACTTGTGTTCATTGGGGTGATGGGCTACATTAGTAAACAGGTCAAAGGGGACAGATCAACAAAGTTGCTGCATGCAGATGTGCTATTACAGGCATACTCTGAGCAAGAACTTCAGGAAAGGATAGGGGGATGGAATGCAAAACTATAGGCTTATGGAAAGAAACTAAATACTGATAAGACAAAGGTATTGATAAGAAATGGGAGAAATTAGAAGAAGCTGAAAACTGAAATAGAAGAAAAAATAGTAGACCAAGTTAACAGCTTCAGGTATCTGAGAGGGGTGGTTTAGGAGAAGGGAAGTCAGAATAAGCAAATCAATACCAGTCCCAGAGGGGTTGCAGCCAACTGGCACAGAGTAGCAGGTATTGTATATCACAAAAGAATGCCAGCAAAACTGAAAAGTAAGGTGTAAAAAACAGTGGAGTGACTAGCACTACTGTATAGTACAGAAACCTAGGACAGCAAATAAAAATTAATGTATTATGTGGGACAAGGCCTGTGACCGTCAGGTATGGCTGTTGAAGGTAGGAAAGTAGCACTGAATTGAGAGATATAGCAACAACTGACGCACAGTATCTTGACCCTGTAAGTTGGAAAAAGGGGATTGACGATGATAATGATGAAGTTCATACTCTGCTTCACTTTTTCTAATAGTGCTCTTAATTTACTTGCTGACATTTCAGTGTGGTCATGCATTAGGTGTGTGGGATAATTATGCTGAGTCATTTTATGGTAGAAAGCAAAGGACATACTATGTTAGCAATGTATTGATCAGTATTGGATGGAACTATGGTTTTCATCCTTTGGTAGAAGTATGCAATAAAATGAGATACTGGAAACCTGGCTGCATTGGAAAATCATCAAGCAATATAGGCAGAGATGCTGCCACCCCAAATTAGCCATTTCAGTGAAAAAATTCAACGGGTTGTGAAAAACTGAACAAAAATACAAAGAGATTAGGATACTTTCTAGAACATTATGAGCAAGGAGATTAAATGATAGACTGCGGTATTACAAATATTAGCAAGTTAGTGATGGCCCATCAAGATCCAGCTTGACTGAAAAGCAATCAAACTGCATTGGGAAAGACCTTTGGATGTCTCATATACTACAGTTAGAGAAGCAAGATGGAGTCGAGAGACATGTCACAGAGTGTTTTTTAGTCCTGATTCACATACATAGTATGACAGTTCATGTAACAGACATGGTCATGTTTCAGAGAATAGGTATATCTGCATAATGTAATGTATTTAATGTAGAGGATAAGACCATTTGGTGACCTCTAGTTCTACTAGCATTAAGCAGCAAGAAAAGGAAAGTTGTAAGGGAACATGGAATATAGTGATCTCTTGGTGAAATGTAGGGGGACTTTTAATGGGTCCTTTTCCAGACGTAGCTGAAACATATAATAAATATGGCAAAATGGATAAGCCTTTCAAGAGGCCACTGATCAAGCTATACCTTTATTCCTACAATCATTAACAATCAGTCCCCTGATCTTTAAAATCATTGCATAGGCTCAGAAAGAAGAATACTTTATTTTTCACGATACAAATTCCTCTAGTAAATAGACCCTATATAATAAATCATGGGGAATCTTTGTATACGATTAGTTTATTTATTTAATAAGACATGTACCCATAACCAGATCTAACTTTATGATATAATCAGTACATTTCAGAGAAGCAAAGCAGAGGAGATATTAGACCAAGATCCAGTCTGCTTGGTGGTTGCTCATGGGATGTTAAAAATCCAGCATTGTTTTAGAACAAAACCTCCCCCCATGCGCAGTAGCAATGCCTGCCTAAACCCCACCCAACAGTCTGCCTATGGCCTTTTTTTCACTATACATAAGTAAACATGACAGTGGTTAGGTAGTCCACATGAATATTCATTGGGTATTATCACATACGGTAAACTTTCAAGCGGGAGAATTTTAATAAGAATTTAACAAAAGTATGATGCATAAGCGTAACATATTCAGCAAAAACAAAGGCAGTGGAGAGGTATGTAAGATAAATACAGTCATTGCTTTCCAGGAAGATAGCAGCCTAATAAACTTTATATTGCTGACAGCCACAATACTGTTGCTGAAACTCTTTAGTACAATACTTGGAAACAAGACAAGTAACAGTAAGTGCAGCTAGGCGTAATGTTTGGACTGTACTGAACACATTTTTTTTCCCCCTGAGTATCACATCACTATGACTTTTTCAAGTCATATTACACCTGTAATTGTTTACTTGTAATTGACATTTCCTACACAAAATGAAACGTGAAACAGAAATGAATGTCTTATCCATGTCAATATAAATTGCCTTAGATTCTCTTTATGTTTTGCTATGTTATAAGGAACAGACCAAACATATGATGCAAAAACCTAAAGCATTCAGCAAAAAAACACAGTGGAGAGGTGTGTAACATGGATACAGTCACTGCTATCTGGAAAGACAGCAGTGATAGCTGTCTACCATACAAAACTAGAAATTGTACTACTAAACTGTAAACATCACTACATATGGTCTACTGTTTTATAGTGTAGCTCACAAATACTACTTTTTTCCCTGTACTTTTTATAGGGTGGCATGCTCCCCTGCACCCCCTGTGTATATAAAAACAAATATACCAAGTCAGAGATCACACTACTTTGAGGAAGAAGGTAAACTACATTAAACAATGAATATTTCTGATGTCACAGGCAAGTCTGCATGACATGTCACTCATGCATCATTTGCATGCTACATCACAGCCATCAGGCATGTTGATCCCTATAGCCATGCCCCTTCCTGTGTGAAATGACTGGGGGGGTACTGTTGTAAAACATAGCTAAAAATCCCACAATACCTAGGATTAAGATGGCTGCAGACCTATAAACACTGCTATCTCTTAGCTCTGACAAAATTTTCCAACCCCCCTAAAAATTTAGGTATAGAGCTCATCTATACATTTAAAATATAATCAACCAACCAATAAAATCGATATACTAGATGCGATATAGCGACAAGAAGTGGACTCTGACACCCAGAGAGAGAGAAAGAGAAAGATTAACTTGGAATAAATCTATACTTCTCTGCTTCACTACAATCATGTGGCCTAGCCTCCAGATTTCTAACTTTAAAATAAACAAGAAAGGCTAAAGATGTCAAAACAACCTGATGATATGGACATTCAAACTACTAAAACCAAATTTTCAACAATAGCTTCTCTGGGAAAAGATACTTTATCCCAGAGACTTAGAACCAGAAAACAACAAAAACCAAATAAAATGGCAAGTAAAAATAAATCTGAACTCTCAAATCTTGAAGAACTAAAACTAGCCCTTGAACCACTGCAACTGTCTATATAAAACGTCTCGGATCACCTGAAAACCTTTAGAGATTCAATTAATCAAATTGCAAGCAGAGTTGAGAAAAATGGAGGCAAAGGTTTTTGAAAAAGTTGGACCAACTCCAGAAGGAAAATGAATCAAATTTAAAACACATACATGAAATGCAACAAACAATCTTGGATTTGGAGGCAAGATCCAGATGCAACAGTATTATTATTCAAGGTATTCCTGAACAATTCGAGCAATCAAAACTGCTGGAGACAATTCAACTAATTCTGGGTTTCTTACTGGAAAACTCTCCCAAGGCAAAGCATATAATTATTGAAAGAGTTCACTGAGTGATCTGACCCCCCCTGAGCGCTGATAAACCGAGACTGGTCTATGTTAAACTACTTAATCATCAAGATGTTATCAAAATCCTATCGGCTGCATAAAAAAAGAAATACATCATTTAGAACAAGAGCAAAATATTTTTCACTCAAGATCTCCCACTGCAAATCAAGCTAAAAAGGCAAAAATCTTCTCCATTGTGCACCTCCTTGATTCAAAAGAAAATTACATTTCAGATGAAATACCCAAACATTTTACTTTTCCATCACCAGGGCTTTAAATATACAGCTTCCAACATCGAAGAAACAAAACAAACCTTTATGAATTGCCAGAGTTGGATACATCTGGCCGCTGACTTTCTTCTAAAATAGCCCTTGTGTGTGGTGCCATGCTGTCAACTCGGTCTATCCATTTAGTGAATTAATGCTCCAAAGACCGTTTATTCTTTTTTCCTTCAACCCAAAGTGGGTCCAAAGATACTACGATACAGGTTTTCATCCAGAAATCTTTAAAGGTTTGTCCTGTGCATACATGAACTTCCTAGTGACACGTATATTCACTGATCCCTCCAGCAACATTCTCCCTTTCACCCAGACTTCTACAGTCTCTTAAAGAGACACACCATTCAATCGCTTTGAACCTCCATTATTTGTAACTTTATAAAATCGAGGAACAATACTAGCAAACCCTGGGTCACAAAGATGTAAAATGTTCATAACTGCAAGAACTGGACATAGATTGCTACAGTTTTATTACTTTTGCACTAATAAAATGTCAAGCTATAAAAGCTCAATTAAAAGCCTACATTACAATTGAATTATAACCAACTCTAATCGACTCTCTGATTATGCACCTTCCTCAAAGATTTTGGCTTTGGTTTTGACTTTCCAGGTTTTAGACAACTTAAGTTCTGATAAAGACTTTTTAACTCCCTACTGTATTTCTAGTAACTTGTGCCTCCAGCTATCACATTGTATTGTTGTTATTATTGTTTAGAATACATACTAAACCAGAAGAAATCATGTAGTTCTATCAGGATCTTATGTTGTAAAATGCCTTGTGTAAATCGACAACTTTATACTTCTTTGAATAATTAATGAATTCCGTTTGTTCATACAGGCCTTTGAGGAATGCCAGTTGTCTGGGAATTGTGAAACTAGCCCCATACTTAGTTACTTTTGACCTGTCATGTTACATCATTTAATTCATTACTATATAAAAAGCACCAAAGCACAACTATGACCATAAAAAACACAGTTTTAATGACAGTAACACAAGGTAAGTGCTTTCACACAATAAATGTGCTTCTTCAGACAGTAAATCACAAAAAACAAGTAAAATATATAGTGCATTCATTTTGAATCATCAATACAAACTAACCAATAAAAATACACATTCAATAAAACAGTCCTCATTCATTTAAAGAGACCTCTGGCTTTCAAAGCCGGTTTGATGGAGGCTCTCCCATTAATACCAGGAAACCTGTCTGCCTGCAGATTAATAATCCATGACAGCTCTTGTTCCTCAGTAAAATTCTTAAAATCACCCCCTCGAATGTCACCATTCACCATCTCAGTTATCCTGAACCAAAAACATGTTCCTGCCCGCATTCAACAAAATGCTTAGCTAAGGCATTATATTCATCAGACCTATTCATACAATAAATATGTTCCCTCATTCTTTCTAGCAAAGACCTGTTGGTCTTGCCTATATAAAAACAATTACAGGCCCTGCACTTGGCCAGTGACAGGATGAACAAAGTCTACAAAATGATCTATAAATGCGCAAAAATTGCATCTAGAGCAACAACGCATCAAGGGTGTATTCACCATATCTCCCCTAACTTGTATAGAGTTCTTATAACATAAGTGTCTCTTTAAAGACTTCTTATTTTTTAAACTAAATCTGGGCTGTTCAGCAATAACAGAATGAATATTATGATCTAAATGTAAAATGGACCATTTGTTTTTAATAACTTGTATGATATCATTAACATCACTAGTATAAAAGATGGACATAGGAAGCATCTTAACAACTGCAGTAGAACCAGTACATCTTTCATTGACCGAGGGTGTTCTATGAGTAAAGTAAGGTTTACCCCTTCCTTTACTGTTCTCTTTAGTAAAACAAATGGCCTCACTGATGTCCTGTTTCCTATAACCTCTGTCAAATAACTCCTGTTTAAAATGATTAATGTCTCTCTCATATAGAATATCCTCATTATTCAACCTTGAGATATGCATACATTGTCCCTTAGCTATGTTTTTAAACATGTGTCTAGAATGCATGCTATTTCGTTGCAACAACATATTTCTTCTACAGTTTTTCCTGAACAAAGTAGTAGTTAACTTACCGGAAAGGTTAACCAAAATCTTAACATCTAAAAAGTCTATCTCCTTAGCATATGACTTGTGTAAATGACAAAAATGGTACTGTATTATCTAAAAAACATAGAAGCTCAGCCAATTGTTCTCCTGTTCCTCTCCAAACCAAAAAAGGTTCATCTACAAACCTTCTATAAAATGTAATGTAAGAGGAACAAGCAAAGCAAAAGTCAAATTTCTTACAACTAGTGCCGATAGCTTCGCCAATTTTCTGCAAAAATAAACATTCACTATACATAAAGACATTGTTCTCTAACGTGTCTAAGAAGAGAAATTTGTCTTTTATTCCGTTTTTTTTTTTTTTTTTGGCTGAGTTTATATATTTATATGATAGTGTAGGGGTGGCAATCATTATTAAAAAAAAAAATAAACTTTCAAGGTGATATTATGCATTATGACTCAGATGGAAGATGGTGCTGTATAACAGTTAAATGCCCCTGTCTGGATAAACCTGTATTATTTTTAAATATATATGCCCCTTACACTACGCAACAAGACTTCATTATGTCTATCTACAAGAGTCTATTCTTTTTTTGCTATTACCATACCATATCATAGGAGGGGATTGGAATGCCATCAAAGACCCCATATCAGATAGGGCAAACATTAAAAATAAGTATAATAAACATGCTACCATAGCCATTATGGAACTTAAAAATTAACCTATTTGACCCATATATTTTTCAATCTAACAGTACCTCAAAGGACAAATTCACCTTTTATTCCCTCTGTCATAAAGCATGGTCCAGGTTGGATTTTTCTTAATTTCTCAACATTTTTCAAACTTTAATAACTCCTTCTAAATAGAACCTAGATTTTTTTTCTGATCATTCCAAGATTACATTTACTGTTAATAGGATCAATAACATTAACAATAATAACAGGGGACACATTTGGACATTAAACCCTAATCTATTATTAAAAAAAGACCTACTACAACAAATAGATGCTATTTTGGAAGAATCGCTAGTCACACCTGATCTTAATCAGTTACTCATTGACATTTATTGGGCCTCTATAAAATCTTTAATTAGGGGAACTTTTATTAATAAAGATTATTATTAAAAAATACCTTATCAAAGAATCTTTAAAAATAAAATCACCAAATTGGATATGGAACTACAGTCAAACTTCAATCTGGAATTAGAAAAACAAATAATCCAACTTCAGAAATAATTATGCTTATTAAACATGGAATACCTATGCTTCCAAGAAATAAAGACTGTTGTGAATTATTCAGAATGGCTACAAATGCTAAGTCCTTGGCAATGCCAATAAACCAGAAGAAACTCTCCCCTATTATATCAGAGATATCATATCAAGATAAAGCTTACTACTCCAGTCAAGATATAGTCCATCTATTTGAGAACATATACTCCATTGCTTATAGTGCTTCCAATCTTCCTTCAAAAGAACATGAACTATATTATTTCCTAAATCAAATGAATTTCCCAAAACTCATTTGAATACAACAAGACTCTTTATCATCCCCTATAACTCAACAAAAAATAATTATGACAATAAACAACCTTAAACTGAACAAAGCTCTAGGACCAGTTAGGCTCGCCCCAGTATTTTATAAACCTTTCACCTAGAAAATTTCGAACATCCCTCTACATTTATTTAATTATATTGAAAAGAATGGAATTACGGACCCACACCTGAATGCTTCTCAAATGGTTTTTAGCCCCAAAGAAAACTCTGATTCCCCAAAACCTATGGAATTATAGACCTATTTCTCTCATTAACCTAGATATGAAAATGTTTGCTTCAATTTTAGCTAACAGACTTGAACATTTTATTTCCCACGTTATATCTCCTGATAAATCTTGTTTAGTACAATACAGACAAACCTTTGATCCTACGCTCACATTAGATGCCATAATAACCCTATCCAATCAAAATTGCATTCCAGTATTCACCTTGGCAACTGATGCTTCAAAACCTTTGACAGACTTAACATAGATTTCCTACTTTCAATTCTACCCCATTTTGGTATACCTCTAGATTTTATACAAGCCATTAAAACACTTTATTTCAATGCACATGCTATTCTACAAATTAACAAATGCACTTCTTTCAGAATTAATATAAAAAAAAGAGCATGGCAAGGCTGCCCAATGTCTGTCTACATATTTAATTTATATATTGAATGTCTATTCTTACTTATCACACAGAAAACTTTTCATCATGCACCCATTCCCTACAATACTAAAATAGTTTTATCTGCATTAGCAGATCACCTAAATCTGTATTTCATGCTACCCAACTCCAACATACAGAAAATTTTGAACTCTATTGACAACTTCTCAACATGCTCAAATTACAAACTAAACTTAGGGAAGTCCACAATTTTCCCAATTGATCTTTCTTGCTATTTACCTCTCTACCCATTATCAACAAAAATTAAAATTAATAATTCCCTGCAATATTTAGGAATATCCTTTCAACAAGACCCCAAACAGTTTTATTAAAACAATATCACAAAACTTTGGACAACCATGCAACATGATCTTACAAGATGGAGCAAACTCTAATTTCTTGTAAAGGTAACTGTTATTAAAATGAACATCTTACCAAGAATACTCTATTTACTAAATGCTTCCAATATATTATATGACACATTTTTGAAAACATTACATTCTTCTTTATCCAAATTCTTATGGTTTCTTAAATCAGTCAGAATCACTACAAAAACCTGACCTATCCCAAAGATAAAGGAGGTCTTGGTCTCCCTGATTTTAAACTATACTATGATATAACCAACTGCAATAGTATAGTAGCAATCTCTGATTATGTTCCAAACAAAAAAACTTGGGCTCCAACCTGGATAAAACTACATTATAATTATGTTAGAATGTTTTATTTTAACCCTAAGGCATTCCCCATTCTTAGTAGGGAGAGCTTGAAAAACCTTAAACTACATGCATCTGTAAAGCATAAAATAATCACCTTACACAAACTTTTTGAATCCTTAAACTTTTCTTGCCCCTTTAATATTTTTACAACCACTACATCTTAATCCAAACTTTAGACTATATTAACCTGGACAACTATTCTTTCCTTAAAGGAAAATGTTTGCTAGATATTCTCACCTTTAAAAAAAAGCAATATATTACTGAATTAAGACTGACAATGAACCTCACCAAAAGTTATAACATTATATTTAGACAAATTAGGGACTTGGGTACAAAACCTTTGGAAGACCCCAATCTAGCTTTGAGAGACATAGATACTTGTAAAACTATTTGGAATCTACTTTCACTGAGGAAAACAATGACTTCAAACTCATATAAACTTATTCTCTTGATTAGACCCCAAAATTGTATGATGATCTTGAAATACTGGAATGAACTGGATCCATCAATCTCAAACAACCAAATAACCTCCAAATATATCCCCTTTAAAAAAATGTAACTATACTTCCCTACTAGATGAACAAACACTTAAAATGTCAAGTAGGACATGCTCCACAGCCTTTAAGTGAACGTTCATCTAAATAAGAATTTCAAAACAAAAAGTTTTGAAAAGTTATAGTTGGCCAGCCATCAGGAAGCCAATGGCTGATGTCAGAACATTCACCTTGTCTAGCGGTTCTTACAGTCCTCCACTGTGGTGAGTTCTCTTTGTTCACCCTTTGTAATGTTATGACAGTCCTCCACTGTGGTACGATCTCAGAGTTGGTATATTTAAGTAGGGGGTGTGCGGGGGGCACAGCCTCCATGTTGGGGGGTGTGGGGAGTGAAGTTCCTGACTTTATTTTGTTGATTTTTTTTTTTTGTGGGGGGTTTAATGGTCTACAGTATATTTTAGCCATCAGTCATTGGCTTTCTGATGGTTGGCCAACTATAAGTTTTCAAAACTCTTTGTTTCGACATTACAGGGTTTTGCTTAGATGAACTTTTGCTTAAATGCTGTTGAGCATGTCATACTCAACATTTTAAGCATTTGTTCATCTAATATAGACCCAAGGAGCAACTATAGAACATGAGGAGCAGGAATCAGTTTTTTTGAAAACAGCAAGTTTACCAAGCACATTTATTCTCTATGAAGTACTCTCTATCAATACTTCCCATGGTCTAATTTACTTGTCTTGATAAGGTGAAGACAGGGAAGGCTTATGCTTCTGCACCTGTTTTGAGAAAGTCAGTGGGAAGGTAATTAGCAGCTGAAGTTGTTGCTTTTAACTTGGCTAGTAATCTTTTTATGGATCACACAGCATGGATGGATACTGTTGATATTGGTAGGGAAGTCTAACCAATCCTGCTCAGCTTTTTACTACTACTACAGCCCTTATAAAAACAAAGTCCATAATTTCTCATTTCATCTCTCTCTCTCTGTTATCATCATTTTTAAGCTACATTACTACTTGTCTGTAAATTATTATTGACCTCAGAAACACCCCAGATGTTCTTCGTGTTTCACTGTTGCAGTCATAACTGTAGGGCACTCCTGCCGGCAGGCAGCCCGAGGTCGGCCAGAATATCAAAGTCTGGGTCCGGCGTCGGCTGTATCAGCAAGTACCCTGACGTCAGAACGCATGGGTATAAAGCTGACAGCCGACGCCATCTTCTCCAGTCTTTCTTGCCGTGCGGTGCAAAGCAGTTCGCTAGTTATTGGTTGGCATTTTCAAGACAACGTGGTGCAATTGTCGTCGGTCCGAAGTTTTCTACTTCTCTTCTCAAAGCTAAGTACCCCGTTGGGGAAACCTTTTTCTTGCTCCTCCGATGTCAGAAAAAGTTAATAATTGTGTATCGTGTGGAAAACAAATACCTCATAAAGATTTCCACTCTTACTGTCTACCTTGCTTAGGCCCTGACCACGACGTTTCTTGCTGTCGGTTCTGTGCCAGGTTTAATTCTCGCACTATCAAGCGTGAATGCGATTGGGCCTTGAATTACTTCGGTAGACGATTTAATTATAGGATGTCGTCGGATACTTTACCGACTACTGGAATACAGAAGAAACGCAAAGACAAGGACAGGCCTCCGAGGTCCAAACAGGATACTTTGCAGCCGGAGCCAGCTTCGGGTTCGGCGGTCGTCAGTGAGGTGCTTTTGCAGCCCCTGTCGTCCGCCACTTCAGAACCGATGGCCGACACGGACTCCCATGGGGAGCCATCTAGGCCTAGTAATTTGTCTGCTGCAGGGTTCGGACATCGCTCCTTCAGATGGGTCCGGAACCGCTGTGCAGGTACCGGCTTCTGAGGGGGTCTTCAGGCCTTCACATATTACTATTTCCACAAAGACAAAGGCTAAGTCAAAGACTCCTGTTAAACCCAGACTTTCTGCTCAAGCTTCTTCGGATTCAGCTCCTAAGACTCAGAAGCAATTACTACGGATGGCTGAGGATTTATTAACTATGATTAGGGGCTCTCATCCTCCTCCTGAGAAAAGGCCTAGACAGGATATCCCTTATGATTCCTCTGATCAGGCTTCTGTATCTTCAGTTTCTTCCTCTGATCAGGATTACTCTTTTCCTCCTTATGAGGATTCGGATGCAGAGGATTCTGTTCCCTCTGCCTCTCCCCCTGAAGATTTCTCTTTTGGGGAAACCTTGCATGAGATGAGGGAACATTTTCATTGGGAAGGTCAGGATTATTCTGCTTCCAAAAAGAGACTTAGGGAATTTCTTCTTCTCCCTCAACACAGGCCTTTAGCTATTCCTCCTGTACTTGACATTGTGGATGATGCCTTCTCTGAAGCTAATTTGAATCCTGATTCCATGCCGCCTGCTCCTTCTAAACCTGATAGATTTTACAGGGTCCCTGATTCCCATCAATTCTTATTTAAGAACCCTTCTGCTGATCCTGAAACTATTTTGCAGGGTTCCAAGGCTGCGAAGGCCGCCTCCTCTAAGAATCCTATCTCCTCTGAAAAGGATTCTCGTGCCTTGGACAGGTGGGGCAAAAAGGTTTATACTTCAGCTACCCTTTCTATTAGAGCTTTAAATTGCCAGTTTCACATGTTTAAGTATCAACAGTTTCTTTTATCTGTTTTAAAACAAAGGCTTTCTACCTTTCCTGCATGTGCTGGGGACAAGGAATTACAGGATGTGTTGCATGCAACTGAACAAGTTAGCAAACATAGTTTACATTGTGGTTTTGATGCCTTAGAGGCTTCCTGCAGGGCTGCTGCCTCTGGTACTGTTATCAGGAGACATGCTTGGCTTCGTGAGCAGAATTTACCTGAACAAGTTAAGGCTAAATTGCTAGATGCTCCTGTTCAGCATGATGTCTTATTTGGATCTAAGGCTGAGGAGGTTATTAAAAAGATGGAAAAAAAAAGCCAAGTCTATGCAGACTGTAAAAGATTTTTTGCAAGTACAGCCTCCTAGATTTTCTAGAAATTGGCCCTCCAAAAATTGGTCTTTTCCCACTTCTGACAGGCCTCAAAGGGGAAGATATAGATGCTCCAGAGGTCGGGCGCAGGCTCAGGCCTCTTACAGATCTAGACAGTGGACTGCTTCTTCACCTAGAAGGGGAGAAGACAGACCTCAAACCTAAAGAAAGCAGACCCAATGACTCCCTCTGTTGGGCTACAGGTCCTCCTTCCCTGGATGCCCCTCTCGGAGGAAAACTTTCTCTTTTTTACCAAACTTGGACTCACATTACCCAGGACAAATGGGTGTTAGACGTGATTTTGAAAGGCTACAGATTCCACTTTCACACTCTGCCAAGGCCTTCCGGCTGGCCAGATCTGCCAAAACATCAATGGACAGAGGCCTTAAATCAAGTGGACGCTTTATTAGCCTTAAGAGCCATAGAACCTGTTCCACCTCTAGAGGTGGGGAAAGGTTTTTATTCAAGACTTTTTCTGGTCCCAAGGAAACAAAATTCCTGGAGACCTATTCTGGACCTCTCAATACTAAACACCTTTTTGGAAATTCCAAAATTCAAGATGCTTACACTTCAACAACTTCTCCCAATGCTTTCACAAGATGCTTGGATGGTAACATTGGACTTAAAAGAGGCTTACTTACACATCCCCATAAGGCAACAATGCCGAAAGTACCTCAGATTCAAGGCAGGCTCGAGACACTTCCAATTCTCTGTACTGCCATTTGGCTTATCTACTGCACCCAGAGTTTTACCAAATGCCTGGCTCCAGTAGTAGCTTACTGCAGACTTCAGGGGATTCAGATTTACCCCTATCTGGACTGTCTAATTCAGGCAGACAGCAAAGACCTTTTACTTCAACACCTGCATTTTGTTCACTGTCTTTTCCTACTACTGGGATTCTCAGTGAACACAAAAAAGTCACATTTGATTCCTTCTCAATGAATGATCTTTTTGGGAGCTCTTCTAGACACAAGTTTACAGATGGCCTTCCTTACTCCAGAAAAACAGTTACAGCTGGCTTCAATCTTCAAGACCTTGGCAACCTTGACTCAGCTCACTGCAAGGAAATTCCTGCAGGCTTTGGGCTACATGGCCTCTTGCATCCTGTTGATTCCAAATGCGAGGCTTCACATGAGGAAACTTCAATGGTACCTAAAGAGTGTATGGTCTCAGCATTGCCACAGTCTGGATACAATGATTCCACTGATTCCCTGCCTCCAGAAGGAATTCCTTTGGTGGTCCAGGGCATGTGTTTTGAATGAAGGGAAACCCTTTCGTCTTCCTCAACCTACTCAGATCATAACCACGGACGCCTCGGATTATGCTTGGGGAGCTCATTTTCTAGACAAATGCCAACAGGGCTCTTGGACAAACAAACACCTTCTATGGCACATCAACTTGAAAGAAATGTTGGCAGTCCAAAATGCTCTTCTAGCCTTCCAGACTCTTTTGAAGCCAGGACCTCTGCTAATTCGAACAGACAATACCACAGTCATGTGGTACATAAACAAACAAGGGGGCTCTCACTCTTACCCCCTTTGCAGACTTGCCATGACTTTATGGGACACAGCACTAAATTTGAATCTGGATCTTCAGGCACAGTTCATTCCAGGAAATCAGAATCTCTTAGCAGACAGCCTAAGCAGAAACATTTTGGATCCTCACAAATGGATGTTGGACCCCAACTTATTCAGCAAGATTACTGCAGTTTGGGGCTGTCCTCAGATAGATCTGTTTGCATCCCATCTCAACCATCAGTTGCCTCTCTTTTGCACCAGGTCCTTCCACAAGACAGCTTGGAAAGTGTATGCCCTGTCCTTCAGCTGGAGGAATCTTTCGGGATATGCCTTCCCTCCTCTTCCTCTTCTGCCTCAGGTATTGCTAAAGATAAAGCTGGACAAACCCAGACTGATCATTTTGATAGTTCCAAATTGGCCTCGTCAGTTTTGGTATCCAACTCTTCTGCACCTTTGCTTGGAACCCCCTTGGAGTCTTCCTCTGACCCATTCTCTACTGTCCCAGCATCAGGGTCAGGTATTTCACTCTCAAATCAAGACTCTCTGCCTGGCAGCTTGGCTCATCAAAAGCAATTGATTCCTTCTTCTCTTCCTAAACAAGTTTTGGATATTCATTTGGAAGCTAGGCGTCCTAGTACAAGGAAATCTTATGCTTCTAAATGGAAAAGATTTTGTATTTGGATGCAGGATCGTGGTTCTGATCCTTTTTTACCTGATATTCCCTCTATTTTACTTTATCTGTCAGACCTTTTGCTTAAAGGTCTTTCCTTTTCTTCCATTAAAATTCATGCTTCTGCTATTTCGGCTCATTTCAATTGTGATCCTCCCATTTTTTCCCACCAGCTGGTTAGACAATTTCTGAGAGGAGCTAAGAATTTGAGACCTTCTAGATCTCTTCCTGTCCCTCCTTGGGATCTCAACTATGTCTTGGAAAAGCTTACTTTGCCTCCTTTTGAGCCTGCTGCCTCTGCGGATATTAAGTTCTTATCCTGGAAGACAGCTATCTTGTTGGCCTTAACTTCTGCCAGAAGGGTGTCTGAGTTACAAGCCCTCATGGCCGTGGAACCATACCTCATCTTCCATCAGGACAGAGTTTCCTTGAGGACCAATCCTACTTTTATGCCTAAGGTAGTTTCTAGAGTGGCTCTAAATCAGACTATTCACCTTCCTACCTTTTTCCCAAAACCCCAAAATATGGGGGAAAGGATTTTGCATTCACTGGACGTACACAGGCAACTATGTTTTTACCTGGACAAAACTAAAGATTTCAGAAAATCAGATCAATTGTTTATCT